>NW_027615229.1:0-59690 GCF_965212315.1 Lampetra planeri | reverse complement strand
TGGTGGTGGTGAACTTTTCATTCATTCATTCATGCGCAGCGCACGCCACTGCAGCGTGGCCTTCTAACCACCACCGCCACCACGTGGCTGCCCCTGCTACTGCTGCCCTTGCTACTACTGCTGCTGCTCCTGTTGCTGCTGCTGCTGCTACTACTGCTGCCACTGCTGATGCTGCTGCTGCTGTTGCTGCTACTGCTGCCACTGCTGATGCTGCTGCTGCTGCTGCTACTGCTGCCACTGCTGATGCTGCTGCTGCTGCTGCTGCTACTGCTGCCCCTGCTGCTGCTGCTGCTGCTACTGCTGCTGCTGCTGCTCCTGCTGCCACCGCTGTTGCTCCTGGCACCTCAGAGTCGTCCCCTCTTGTGAGAGAGAGAGAGAGTGCTGTGTGTATGATGCACGTGCCTCACCACGTGACCAGTTCTGTGTGTACGTCACCACGTGACCAGTTCTGTGTGTACGTCACCACGTGACCAGTTCTGTGTGTACGTCACCACGTGACCGTGTGCTGTGTGTATGATGGACGTGCGTCACCACGTGACCGTGTGCTGTGTGTACGTCACCACGTGACCGTGTGCTGTGTGTGCGTCACCACGTGACCGTGTGCTGTGTGTGCGTCACCACGTGACCGTGTGCTGTGTGTGCGTCACCACGTGACCGTGTGCTGTGTGTGCGTCACCACGTGACCGTGTGCTGTGTGTGCGTCACCACGTGACCGTGTGCTGTGTGTGCGTCACCACGTGACCGTGTGCTGTGTGTGCGTCACCACGTGACCGTGTGCTGTGTGTACGTCACCACGTGACCGTGTGCTGTGTGTGCGTCACCACGTGACCGTGTGCTGTGTGTGCGTCACCACGTGACCGTGTGCTGTGTGTACGTCACCACGTGCCTCACCACGTGACCGTGTGCTGTGTGTGCGTCACCACGTGACCGTGTGCTGTGTGTATGATGGACGTGCGTCACCACGTGACCGTGTGCTGTGTGTGCGTCACCACGTGACCGTGTGCTGTGTGTATGATGGACGTGCGTCACCGCACGTGTTTATTTTCGGCTGCCATTGCCGCTGCGTCTTCTGCGAAGGGGATTTGCCCCCCCCCCCCTCCCGTTACTCGATAGCAGCCGTGAATAGTCTCCCAGATATTCAAGAGCCCCATTTAGACTGTGAGCTCGCGGCGGCTGGGAGATGTTGACTACCTCGCCTGGTACGCAGGAGGTCGTGGGTTCGATCCCAACCCCTGACGACGCCTGCTGCTGCTGCTGTATATTTGGAGTTTGCGTGTCTCTCATCATCATCATCATCGCGGTGGCTGGGAGATGTTGACTACCTCGCCTGGTACGCAGGAGGTCGTGGGTTCGATCCCAACCCCTGACGACGCCTGCTGCTGCTGCTGCTGTATATTTGGAGTTTGCGTGTCTCTCTCATCATCATCATCATCGCGGTGGCTGGGAGATGTTAACTACCTCGCCTGGTACGCAGGAGGTCGTGGGTTCGATCCCAACCCCTGACGACGCCTGCTGCTGCTGCTGTATATTTGGAGTTTGCGTGTCTCTCTCATCATCATCATCATCACGGTGGCTAGGAGATGTTGACTACCTCGCCTGGTCTACAGGAGGTCATGGGTTCGATCCCAACCCCTGACGATGCCTGCTGCTGCTCCTGTATATTTGGGAGTCTGGGTCGCTTCTGAAAAGTAGTGTGGGTCTCTATGGGTCTCTGTGGGTGTCTATGGGTTTCTGTGGGGTTATATGGGTCTCTGTGGGTCTGTGTGGGTCTCTTCGGGTCTCTGTGGGTATGTATGGGTCTCTGTGGGTCTCTGTGGGGTTATATGGGTCTCTGTGGGTATCTGTTGGTCTCTGTGTGTCTCTGTGAGTTTCTGTGGGTCTCTGTGGGTCTCTGTAGAGTTATATGGGTCTCTGTGGGTCTCTGTGGGGTTATGTGGGTCTCTGTGGGTCTGAGTTTATGTGGGTCTCTGTAGGGTTCTATGGGTCTCTATGGGTCTCTGTGGGTCTCTGTGGGATTATATGGGTCTCTGTGGGTCTCTGTGGGTCTCTGTGGATTTCTGTGGGTATGTATGGGTCTGTGTGGGTTTATATGGGTCTCTGGGTTTATATGGGTCTCTGTGGGTCTGTGTGTTTATTGGGTCTCTGTGGGTCTCTGTGGGTCTCTGTGGGTTTATATGGGTCTCTGTGGGTTTAAATGGGTCTCTGTGGGTCTGTGTGGGTCTCTGTGGGTCTCTGTGGGTTTATATGGGTCTATGTGGGTCTCTGTGGGTTTATATGGGTCTCTGTGGGTTTATATGGGTCTCTGTGGGTTTATATGGGTCTCTGGGTTTATATGGGTCTCTGTGGGTCTCTGTGGGTTTATATGGGTCTCTGTGGGTCTGTGAGTCTCTGTGGGTGGGTCTCTGTGGGTCTCTCCGGCTCTCTCCGAGTCTGTAGACACGTGATGCCTCCACGTGGTTGAGTTTGCTCGCATCGGTGATGGGCAAACTCATCGGGGGGGGGGTGGGCTGCCTTGACACCTCGTCAAGCGGTGATCGTCTTAGTTTCTTAGCCGCCGGGCGCTCCGTTGGGAGTGAATGTTGATGTGCGAGTTGGTACGGTCCAGACTCTTAAAAACCCCCCCACGGCATCCCCTTGCACTTGGTATCGGCCATCCCCTCTGCATTGCGGGTGCCCATGAGCCCACGTGGTGTGCTGCTTGCCTCTCTCTCTCTCGCTCTGTGTATATATAATATAATAATTATAAAACTGCTAGACGAACACAAATTATAACTATTGTTTTATAATAATAATATAAAAGTGAATGTTGACGACCCAGCTTGCTGTCGTGGCAAGAACCTGGTCCGCCTGCTCCCAGCAATAGCGGCAGCCTGTTGGAGGCTATACGGGGAACCTTTGTCTGTGTGATGTGATGGTGATGGGTGGTGGTGATGGTGGTGGTGATGTTGGTGATGGTGGCTTTGTCATCTTAAATGCGACGATGATTTTTGCAATAGGGTGTCGCTAATAGGATTTTTGTTGGTGTCTTTGCTTATAGGATTTTGCAATAGGGTGCCGCTAATAGGATTGGTGGTATATCCCATAGGGGTTGGACTATTGCGGTTTGCTTATATGATTGTCGCAGTGGGGTTGGTGGGTCACCGAGTGAGCGAGTAGCCTTGTGCTGAGTGAGTGGGGGGGCTGGGGGGTCACTGGGTGAGTGGGGGAGTTGGTGGGTCACTGGTTGAGTGGGGGGGTTGGTGAGTCACTGGTTGAGTTGGTGAGTCACTGGTTGAGTGGGGGGGTTGGTGGGTCACTGGTTGAGTGGGGGGGTTGGTGGGTCACTGGTTGAGTGGGGGGGTTGGTGGGTCACTGGGTGAGTGGGGGGGTTGGTGGGTCACTGGGTGAGTGGGGGGGTTGGTGAGTCACTGGTTGAGTGGGGGGGTTGGTGGGTCACTGGTTGAGTGGGGGAGTTGGTGGGTTACTGGGTGAGTTGGTGGGTTACTGGGTGAGTGGGGGGCTGGTGGGTCACTGGTTGAGTGGGGGAGTTGGTGGGTCACTGGTTGAGTGGGGGGGTTGGTGAGTCACTGGTTGAGTTGGTGAGTCACTGGTTGAGTGGGGGGGTTGGTGGGTCACTGGTTGAGTGGGGGGGTTGGTGGGTCACTGGTTGAGTGGGGGGGTTGGTGGGTCACTGGGTGAGTGGGGGGGTTGGTGAGTCACTGGTTGAGTGGGGGGGGTTGGTGGGTCACTGGTTGAGTGGGGGAGTTGGTGGGTTACTGGGTGAGTTGGTGGGTTACTGGGTGAGTGGGGGGCTGGTGGGTTACTGGGTGAGTGGGGGGCTGGTGGGTCACTGGTTGAGTGGGGGGGTTGGTGAGTCACTGGTTGAGTGGGGGGTTGGTGAGTCACTGGTTGAGTGGGGGGTTGGTGGGTCACTGGTTGAGTGGGGGGGTTGGTGAGTCACTGGTTGAGTGGGGGGGGTTGGTGGGTCACTGGTTGAGTGGGGGGGTTGGTGAGTCACTGGTTGAGTGGGGGGGTTGGTGGGTCACTGGTTGAGTGGGGGGGTTGGTGGGTCACTGGTTGAGTGGGGGGGTTGGTGAGTCACTGGTTGAGTGGGGGGGTTGGTGGGTCACTGGTTGAGTGGGGGAGTTGGTGGGTCACTGGTTGAGTGGGGGGTTGGTGGGTCACTGGGTGAGTTGGTGGGTCACTGGTTGAGTGGGGGAGTTGGTGGGTTACTGGTTGAGTGGGGGGTTGGTGGGTCACTGGTTGAGTGGGGGAGTTGGTGGGTTACTGGGTGAGTGGGGGGGTTGGTGGGTCACTGGTTGAGTGGGGGAGTTGGTGGGTTACTGGGTGAGTGGGGGGTTGGTGGGTCACTGGTTGAGTGGGGGGGGTTGGTGAGTCACTGGTTGAGTGGGGGAGTTGGTGGGTCACTCGTTGAGTGGGGGATTTGGTGGGTCACTGGGTGAGTTGGTGGGTTACTGGTTGAGTGGGGGGGTTGGTGGGTCACTGGTTGAGTTGGTGGGTTACTGGGTGAGTGGGGGGCTGGTGGGTTACTGGGTGAGTGGGGGGCTGGTGGGTTACTGGGTGAGTGGGGGGCTGGTGGGTTACTGGGTGAGTGGGGGGGTTGGTGGGTCACTGGTTGAGTGGGGGAGTTGGTGGGTTACTGGGTGAGTTGGTGGGTTACTGGGTGAGTGGGGGGGTTGGTGGGTCACTGGTTGAGTGGGGGGGTGGGTGGGTCACTGGTTGAGTTGGGGGTTGGTGGTTCACTGGGTGAAGCGATGGGCTGGCTGCCACTCTTCGCTAAGCGGCCTCTCTCCACGCTGTTTTCCTACTGCACCACCGCCGCCTGCATCATGCCGCCGCCGCCCGCCGCAACAGGTGAGCTCCCGGCACGGCAATGTGGAATTCCCACGTGGCGTGGCGGCGGTGGCGAGTGGGGGGGGGGGGGGGGCGGTGGCTACGAGCCCGGCGGAGAGCGGCGATGTCGCGGTTTTGCGTCGGCGCCGGCTCCTGGGAGCTTTGCGGAGTCGGCCTCAAGTGGCGGTAGTACCCTGTGCGCTGTGCGGTGAACTTCGCCGCTGGGGAGACAAAGGTGGCCGGGCGGGCGTGGTGCCGACCTCCTCCTACCCCCGTGCGGTGCCGATCGTGGGTGCCCGCTCGCTAAAGTAGTTTTTAGAGCTTAATTTTGGTGATTTCGGAGACGTTTTGGTTTAGCCGTGTTTGTTTGTTTGTAGTGTAATGTGAGGATATATCCGGGTTGCTGTTGGATCACACCTCGTACGATGATTGGCTCTGCCGGTCCTGGCCCATAGCCAATGGGGAGAAGTCTAGGGGCGTGGCCCTGACGTCATGGGAAGGTGACCTCTGCAAGTAGAGGATTGGTTCTGCTGGCTTTAGCCACAGCCAATGGGGGGACGAGTCAGGGGCGTGGTCCCGGGAGCCTACGATGGAGTCTAGAAGATTCCATAGAGGCTAACCAGGATTGGTGGAAAGGTACCACGTGACCCGGCTATTAAAAGGGGTGGAGACGAACAACACGTGGTCAGATCTGGAACGAACGGAGGGTGAGGCCACGCTGGAGCGGGGGTCCAGGCTGCCACGTGGTCCGGGCTGCCACGTGGTCCGGGCTGCCACGTGGTCCGGGCTGCCACGTGGTCCGGGCTGCCACGTGGTCCGGGCTGCCACGTGGTCCGGGCTGCCACGTGGTCCGGGCTGCCACGTGGTCGCGCGTGTCTCTCTCTCTCTATCCCTCTCACGCTGTCTGTCAGCAGCGCGAAGGAGTGTTGTAAAGAAAGGCAAATAAAGACCGCCTTGTGGTTGTTGTTGTTGTTTGACTTGCATCCCACTGGGATTTTTGCACGCAGCGTTGAAATGCGGTGCTTTTTTCTGGAAGACTTTGCAGTTTTTTTCTGGATTTCTCTGTTTGCGCATCGCCACTTGAAGATGTTTTCTTGTTTTTGTTTGTTGCGGTTGCACCCGAGTCAAGAGCCGCATGGCTCACAGGGATACACCTCCTAATACAGCACTTGCTCCAACAGTACATTGAGGCTATACGGGGGATCTTTGTCTTGTGTGTGTCTACGTGCGTGTGTCTCCGTGCGTGTTGGTGCGTGTGTCTGTGCGTGTGTGTGTGTGCGCGTGCGTGTGTGTGTGTGTGTGCGCGTGCGTGTGTGCGTGCGTGTTTGTGTAATCATGCTGGCACAGTAGGGGGGGTACAGCTGATGGTGCATCTACCAGTCATCTCAGTCGGCCAACCCATGGCACCTGCTGGGTCTGTCCCATGACCTCCTCCTGCCAGCAGGGAGCCTTCCACACTTCACGTGGTAGCCTCAAAGTTGTGCACCTAGCCTGGCACAGGCGCCGTGGTGACGTCACCGTCGCTTAGTGGTGAATGGCGGCTGTTGTTGTGGGCGAGCGGGCGATCAGGTGTTGACCCGTTGATATTCACAGATTGTGGACCTGTTGACCCCCTGTTGACCCCCTGTTGACCCCCCGTTGAACCCCTCGTTGACCCCCCGTTGACCCCCGCAGACGAGGCGTTTGTGACGCTGGCTACCAACGACTCCTACGCCAAGGGGGCGCTGGTGCTGGCTCACTCGCTACGGCAGCAGGGCACCACGCGGCAGCTCGTCATCCTGGTCACCCCACACGTGTCAGCAGCCTACCGGTGAGTGGGTGGGTGAGTGGGTGGGTGGGTGAGGAGTGGGTGGGTGTGTGAGTGTGTGAGTGTGTGAGTGTGTGAGTGTGTGAGTGGGTGAGTGGGTGGTGTGTGTGTGTGTGGGTGGGTGTGAGTGGGTGGGTGGGTGTGCGAGTGTGGGTGAGTGAGCGGTGGTGCAGCGGTTAGCGCTACGCTGCGCTACGAACCCGGCTATGACCCGAGTTCGATTCCCGCTCACGGCCACCAACACCGCCAGCGACGATTAAATGAACGGGTCCTGGGCCTCCCCTAGGTCGACTCGGCCTCAAATGAGTACCTGGTGCGGTGTGTAGTAGACAGCCTGTTACAGTCTGTGGTGTCTCACCCCCCCCTCTCACCCCCCCCCCCCCCCCCCCCAGCTCTGCGCTGAGCGTGGCCTACGACCTGGTGCAGCCTGTGGATGTGATGGACTCTGGCGACGCGGCCCACCTGGCCCTGATGGAGCGCCCCGAGCTGGGGGTGACGCTCACCAAGATCCACTGCTGGGCGCTCACCCAGTACACCAAGGCCGTCTTCATGGACGCAGACACCCTGGTGAGAGTGGGGGGCACACAGAGCCCCCCCCCAGTGAGTCACACTGAACCCTGTGGGAGCCGTAGCCCAGCTGGGGGTGACGCTCACCAAGATCCACTGCTGGGCGCTCACCCAGTACACCAAGGCCGTCTTCATGGACGCAGACACCCTGGTGAGAGTGGGGGGCACACAGAGCCCCCCCCCAGTGAGTCACACTGAACCCTGTGGGAGCCGTAGCCCAGCTGGGGGTGACGCTCACCAAGATCCACTGCTGGGCGCTCACCCAGTACACCAAGGCCGTCTTCATGGACGCAGACACCCTGGTGAGAGTGGGGGGCACACAGAGCCCCCCCCCAGTGAGTCACACTGAACCCTGTGGGAGCCGTAGCCCAGCTGGGGGTGACGCTCACCAAGATCCACTGCTGGGCGCTCACCCAGTACACCAAGGCCGTCTTCATGGACGCAGACACCCTGGTGAGAGTGGGGGGCACACAGAGCCCCCCCCCAGTGAGTCACACTGAACCCTGTGGGAGCCGTAGCCCAGCTGGGGGTGACGCTCACCAAGATCCACTGCTGGGCGCTCACCCAGTACACCAAGGCCGTCTTCATGGACGCAGACACCCTGGTGAGAGTGGGGGGCACACAGATCCCCCCCCCAGTGAGTCACACTGAACCCTGTGGGAGCCGTAGCCCAGCTGGGGGTGACGCTCACCAAGATCCACTGCTGGGCGCTCACCCAGTACACCAAGGCCGTCTTCATGGACGCAGACACCCTGGTGAGAGTGGGGGGCACACAGAGCCCCCCCCCAGTGAGTCACACTGAACCCTGTGGGAGCCGTAGCCCAGCTGGGGGTGACGCTCACCAAGATCCACTGCTGGGCGCTCACCCAGTACACCAAGGCCGTCTTCATGGACGCAGACACCCTGGTGAGAGTGGGGGGCACACAGAGCCCCCCCCCCCCCCCAGTGAGTCACACTGAACCCTGTGGGAGCCGTAGCCCAGCTGGGGGTGACGCTCACCAAGATCCACTGCTGGGCGCTCACTCAGTACCGCAAGGCCGTCTTCATGGACGCAGCCACCCTGGTGAGAGTGGGGGGCTCACAGACACTCTGGTGAGAGTGGGGGGCACACAGACACCCTGGTGAGAGTGGGGGGCACACAGACACCCTGGTGAGAGTGGGGGGCACACAGACACCCTGGTGAGAGTGGGGGGCACACAGACACCCTGGTGAGAGTGGGGGGCACACAGACACCCTGGTGAGAGTGGGGGGCACACAGACACCCTGGTGAGGGTGGGGGGCACACAGACACCCTGGTGAGAGTGGGGGGCTCACAGACACCCTGGTGAGAGTGGGGGGCACACAGACACCCTGGTGAGAGTGGGGGGCACACAGACACCCTGGTGAGAGTGGGGGGCACACAGACACCCTGGTGAGAGTAGGGGGCACACAGACACCCTGGTGAGAGTGGGGGGCACACAGACACCCTGGTGAGAGTGGGGGGCACACTGAACCCTGTGGGAGCCCCCCCCCCCCCCCCCCCCAGTGAACCCTGTGGGAGCCATCGACTCGCGTGGAGACGCATCGACTCTTCACACAGAGAACCCCCGTGTGACCCCGTGTCTCTCCCTGTGTCTCCCCCCGTGTCTCTCCGTGTGTCTCCCCCCGTGTCTCCCCCCCCGTGTCTCCCCCCCCCGTGTCTCCCCCCCGTGTCTCCCCCCGTGTCCCCCCCCCGTGTCTCCCCCCGTGTCTCCCCCCGTGTCTCCCCCCGTGTCTCCCCCCGTGCGTCTCCCCCCGTGTCTCCCCCCGTGTCTCCCCCCGTGTCCCCCCCCCGTGTCTCCCCCCGTGTCTCCCCCCGTGTCTCCCCCCGTGTCTCCCCCCGTGTCTCCCCCCGTGTCTCCCCCCGTGTCTCCCCCCGTGTCTCCCCCCGTGTCTCCCCCCGTGTCTCCCCCCGTGTCTCCCCCCGTGTCTCCCCCCGTGTCTCCCCCCGTGTCTCCCCCCGTGTCTCCCCCCGTGTCTCCCCCCGTGTCTCCCCCCGTGTCTCCCCCCGTGTCTCCCCCCGTGTCTCCCCCCGTGTCTCCCCCCGTGTCTCCCCCCGTGTCTCCCCCCGTGTCTCCCCCCGTGTCTCCCCCCGTGTCTCCCCCCGTGTCTCCAGGCCGTGGCCCCGTTGGACGACCTCTTTGAGCGCGAGGAGCTGTCGGCGGCTCCCGACCCCGGCTGGCCGGACTGCTTCAACTCGGGGCTCTTCGTGTTTCGCCCCTCGCTGGACACGTACACCCAGCTGCTGGAACTCGCTCGCTCCACAGGCAGCTTTGATGGTGAGTCACTCACTCACCAGCTCACTCACCCACTCACCAGCTCGCTCACTCACCAGCTCACTCACTCACTCACTCGCTGGACACGTACACCCAGCTGCTGGAACTCGCTCGCTCCACAGGCAGCTTTGATGGCGAGTCACTCACTCACCAGCTCGCTCACTCACCAGCTCACTCACTCACTCACTCACCTGCTCACTCACTCACCAGCTCACTCACTCACCCATTCACTCACCTGCTCACTCACTCACTCTCCAGCTCACCAGCTCCCTCACCAGCTCACTCACTCACCAGCTCACTCACTCACTCGCTCACCAGCTCACTCACTCACCAGCTCACTCACTCACCAGCTCACTCACCAGCTCACTCACCAGCTCACTCACCAGCTCACTCACCAGCTCACTCACCAGCTCACTCACCAGCTCACTCACCAGCTCACTCACCAGCTCACTCACCAGCTCACTCACCAGCTCACTCACTCACCAGCTCACTCACTCACCAGCTCACTCACTCACTCGCTCACCAGCTCACTCACTCACCAGCTCACTCACCAGCTCACTCACTCGCTCACCAGCTCACTCACTCACCCATTCACTCACCAGCTCACTCACTCACTCTCCAGCTCACTCACTCACTCACCAGCTCACTTACTCACCCATTCACTCACCAGCTCACTCACTCACCAGCTCACTCTCCAGCTCACTCTCCAGCTCACTCACCCACTCGCTCACTCGCTCACCAGCTCACTCACTCACCCATTCACTCACCAGCTCACTCACTCACTCACCAGCTCACTCACTCACTCACTCACCTGCTCACTCACTCACCAGCTCACTCACTCACTCGCTGGACACGTACGCACAGCTGCTGGAACTCGCTCGCTCCACAGGCAGCTTTGATGGTGAGTCACTCACTCACCAGCTCGCTCACCAGCTCACTCACCCACTCACCAGCTCACTCACCAGCTCACTCACCAGCTCACTCACCAGCTCACTCACCCACTCACCAGCTCGCTCACTCACCAGCTCACTCACTCACTCGCTGGACACGTACACCCAGCTGCTGGAACTCGCTCGCTCCACAGTCAGCTTTGATGGCGAGTCACTCACTCACCAGCTCGCTCACTCACTCACCAGCTCACTCACTCACCAGCTCACTCGCTCACTCACTCGCTGGACACGTACGCACAGCTGCTGGAACTCGCTCGCTCCACAGGCAGCTTTGATGGCGAGTCACTCACTCACCAGCTCGCTCACTCACCAGCTCACTCACTCACTCACCTGCTCACTCACTCACCAGCTCACTCACCCATTCACTCACCTGCTCACTCACTCACTCACTCTCCAGCTCACCAGCTCCCTCACCAGCTCACTCACTCACCAGCTCACTCACTCACTCGCTCACCAGCTCACTCACTCACCAGCTCACTCACTCACCAGCTCACTCACCAGCTCACTCACCAGCTCACTCACCAGCTCACTCACCAGCTCACTCACCAGCTCACTCACCAGCTCACTCACCAGCTCACTCACTCACCAGCTCACTCACTCACCAGCTCACTCACTCACTCGCTCACCAGCTCACTCACTCACCAGCTCACTCACCAGCTCACTCACTCGCTCACCAGCTCACTCACTCACCCATTCACTCACCAGCTCACTCACTCACTCTCCAGCTCACTCACTCACTCACCAGCTCACTTACTCACCCATTCACTCACCAGCTCACTCACTCACCAGCTCACTCACCAGCTCACTCTCCAGCTCACTCTCCAGCTCACTCACCCACTCGCTCACTCGCTCACCAGCTCACTCACTCACCCATTCACTCACCAGCTCACTCACTCACTCACCAGCTCACTCACTCACTCACCTGCTCACTCACTCACCAGCTCACTCACTCACTCGCTGGACACGTACGCACAGCTGCTGGAACTCGCTCGCTCCACAGGCAGCTTTGATGGTGAGTCACTCACTCACCAGCTCGCTCACCAGCTCACTCACCCACTCACCAGCTCACTCACCAGCTCACTCACCAGCTCACTCACCCACTCACCAGCTCACTCACTCACCAGCTCATCAGCTCTCTCACTCACCAGCTCGCTCACCAGCTCACTCACTCACTCACTCACCAGCTCACTCACTCACTCACCAGCTCACTCACTCACCAGTTCACTCACTCACTCACCAGCTCACTCACTCACTCGCTCATCAGCTCACTCACTCACCAGCTCACTCACTCACCAGCTCGCTCACCAGCTCACTCACTCACTCACCAGCTCACTCACTCACTCACCAGTTCACTCACTCACTCGCTCACCAGCTCACTCACTCACCAGCTCACTCACTCACCAGCTCACTCACTCACCAGCTCACTCACTCACCAGCTCACTCACTTACCAGCTCACTCACTCACCAGCTCACTCACTCACTCACTCACCAGCTCGCTCACTCACCAACTCACTCACCAACTCACTCACTCACCAGCTCACTCACTCACTCACTCGCTCATCAGCTCACTCACTCACCAGCTCACTCACTCACCAGCTCACTCACTCACCAGCTCGCTCACCAGCTCACTCACTCACTCACCAGCTCACTCACTCACTCACCAGTTCACTCACTCACCAGCTCACTCACTCACTCGCTCACCAGCTCACTCGCTCACCAGCTCACTCACTCACCAGCTCACTCACTCACCAGCTCACTCACTCACCAGCTCACTCACTCACCAGCTCACTCACTCACCAGCTCACTCACTCACTCACTCACCAGCTCGCTCACTCACCAACTCACTCACCAACTCACTCACTCACCCACTCACTGGACACGTACTCTCAGCTGCTAGCGCTCGCTCACTCCACCGGCAGCTTCGATGGTGAGTCGCTCACTCACCAGCTCACTCACCAGCTCACTCACCAGCTCATTCACCAGCTCACTCACCAGCTCACTCACCAGCTCACTCACCAGCTCGCTCACTCACTCACCAGCTCACTCACCAGCTCATTCACCAGCTCACTCACCAGCTCACTCACCAGCTCACTCACCAGCTCACTCACCAGCTCACTCACCAGCTCACTCACCAGCTCACTCACCAGCTCACTCACCAGCTCAATCACCAGCTCACTCACCAGCTCACTCACCAGCTCACTCACCAGCTCACTCACCAGCTCACTCACCAGCTCATTCACCAGCTCACTCACCAGCTCACTCACCAGCTCACTCACCAGCTCAATCACCAGCTCACTCACCAGCTCACTCACCAGCTCACTCACCAGCTCACTCACCAGCTCACTCACCAGCTCACTCACCAGCTCACTCACCAGCTCACTCACCAGCTCACTCACCAGCTCACTCACCAGCTCACTCACCAGCTCGCTCACTCACTCACCAGCTCATTCACCAGCTCACTCACCAGCTCACTCACCAGCTCACTCACCAGCTCACTCACCAGCTCAATCACCAGCTCACTCACCAGCTCACTCACCAGCTCGCTCACTCACTCACCAGCTCACTCACCTGCTCGCTCACTCACTCAGTGTGGTGGTGGTTGATGATGATGGTGGTGGTGGTGGTGGTTGGTGGTGGTGGTGGTGGTGGTGTGGGGAGCGGTGGTGCAGCGGTTAGCGCTACGCTGCGCTACGAACCCGGCGACCCGATTTCGATTCCCGCTCACGGCCACCAACACCGCCAGTGACGATTATCTGAACCGGTCCTGGGCCTCTCTTAGGTCGACTCAGCCTCAAATGAGTACCTGGTGTAGCGGTGTGTAGCAAACATCGCCACTGGGGAGACAAAGGCGGCCGGGCGTGGTGCTGGCCACCCACCCCCTCGTGTGCCACAGTGCCGGTAGCCTTCATAGGCGCTGCTCGCTAACAGCACTTGCCCCTGCAGCCTGTTAGAGGCTACACGGGGGAGCTTTGTCTGTGTGTAGGTGCTGCTACGCGCTACTAACAGCACTTGCCCCTACAGTCTGCTAGAGGCTACACGGGGGATCTTTGTCTGCGTATAGCTGCTGCTACTTGCTACGATGAACAGCACTTGCCCCTGCAGTCTGTGTGAGGCTACACGGGGGACCTTTGTCTGTGTAGGGGGTGACCAGGGCCTGCTGAACACCTTCTTCAGCGGCTGGGCCACGGAAAACATCGACCGCCACCTCCCGTTCACCTACAACCTGAGCATCGCATCCGTCTACTCTTACCTGCCAGCCTACAAACGGTGTGTACACACAGTGTACACACACACAGTGTACACACACACACACACAGTGTATACACACACACACACAGTGTATACACACACACACACAGTGTATACACACACGTGTACACACACACACACAGCATCGCATCCGTCTACTCTTACCTGCCAGCCTACAAACGGTGTGTACACACACGTGTACACACACACACACACGTGTACACACACACAGTGTATACACACACGTGTACACACACACACACACGTGTACACACACACACACACGTGTACACACACACACACAGCATCGCATCCGTCTACTCTTACCTGCCAGCCTACAAAAGGTGTGTACACACAGTGTACACACACACGTGTACACACACACAGTGTATACACACAGTGTACACACACACACACAGTGTACACACACACACACACAGTGTATACACACACGTGTACACACACACACACAGCATCGCATCCGTCTACTCTTACCTGCCAGCCTTCAAACGGTACACACACACGTGTACACACACACGTACACACACACACGTACACACACACACGTACACACACACGTACGTACACACACACGTGTACACACACACGTACACACACACACGTACACACACACGTGTACACACACACGTACACACACACACGTACACACACACACGTACACACACACACGTACACACACACGTGTACACACACACGTACACACACACACGTACACACACACGTGTACACACACACGTACACACACACACGTACACACACACACGCACGTACACACACACGCACGTACACACACACACACGTACACACACACACGTACACACACACGTGTACACACACACGTACGTACACACACACGTGTACACGCACACGTGTACACACACACGTGTACACACACACGTACGTACACACACACGTGTACACACACGTACGCACACACGCACGCGTACACACACGTACGCACACACGCACGCGTACACACACGTACGCACACACGCACGCGTACACACACACACGTACACGCATACGGACACATGAACGCACATGGAGATGGACACACACACACACAGGTCACCCCCTAACAAACTGATGGCTGGTCCCATCAAAGCCACCACCACCTTCACCATCACCATCACCACCTTCACCATCACCACCTTCACCACCACCATCACCATCATCACCACCACCACCTTCACCATCATCACCTTCACTATCACCACCTTCACCACCACCACCTTCACCATCATCACCACCACCACCTTCACCATCACCACCATCACCATCACCACCTTCACCATCACCATCATCACCACCATCACCTTTACTATCACCACCTTCACCATCACCACCATCACCACCACCATCACCATCATCACCACCATCACCATCACCACCACCACCACCTTCACCATCACCACCTTCACCATCACCATCATCACCGCCACCACCATCACCATCATCACCATCACCACCACCACCATCACCACCTTCACCATCACCATCATCACCACCACCACCACCACCATCACCATCATCACCACCACCACCACCATCACCACCTTCACCATCACCATCATCACCACGACCATCACCATCACCACCACCACCTTCACCATCACCACCTTCACCACCACCATCACCACCATCATCATCACCACCTTCACCATCACCACCATCATCATCACCACCACCATCATCACCATCACCACCTTCACCATCACCATCATCACCATCACCACCTTCACCATCACCATCATCACCACCACCATCACCACCACCACCATCACCACCACCACCACCTTCACCATCACCACCACCACCTTTACCATCACCATCACCACCATCATCATCATCACCACCATCATCACCACCACCACCACCACCACCACGAGGAGCCTGAAGGCCGCGGGGTGATGCTGCCTCCCCCCTCCCGCCCCACCTCTCCACCCCCTTCCAAGATTTGGCGGCGATGTCAAGGTGGTCCACTTCCTGGGTGCGGTGAAGCCCTGGCATTGCCGCTACGACTCCACGTCCGGCACCGTCTCCTCCTCCTCCTCCTCTGACCTCACGCAGCACCAGCACCAGCACCAGCTGCCCCACCAGCTGCCCCACCAGCTGCCCCACCACACCAACTTCCTGCAGCGCTGGTGGCAGCTGTTCCACGCCAGCGTGCTGCCCACGCTGCCCGCAGACGCCGCCGCTGCGGCCGTGGCGCAAGCGGCCGCCGGAGTAGAGGTTGGTGGTGCCGGTGGTGGTGGTGGTGGTGCCGGTGGTGGCGCCGGTGGTGGCGCCGGTGGTGGCGGTGGTGTCGGTGGTCTCGGTGGTGGCGTCGGTGGTGATGGCTCTGCTGCTGTAGAGGTGAGCGCATGGCCTCATTCTTGCTTCCTGTTTTTTAGTCTGTGCTGCTCGCTATGAGGTGTTGTCTCTCTCATCATCGTCATCATCACGGTGGCTATGAGATGTTGACTACCTCGCCTGGTACGCAGGAGGTCGTGGGTTCGATCCCGACCCTGACAATGCCTGCTGCTGCTGCTGTGTATATGGAGTCTGCGTCTCTCTCTCTCTCTCATCATCATCACGGTGGCTAGGAGATGTTGACTACCTCGCCTGGTACGCAGGAGGTCGTGGGTTCGATCCCGACCCTGACGACGCCTGCTGCTGCTGCTGCTGTGTATGTGGAGTCTGCGTCTCTCTCCCCGTGGTGGTCGCTGTGTGGATTTGTCTCCGGCTCCTCCGGATTTCCCCCTCCACGTTTAGAGTCAACAACATCAACATCATCAACATCATAAACAACATCAACATCATCAACAACATCAACAACATCAACATCATCAACAACATCAACATCATAAACAACATCAACAACATCAACAACATCAACATCAGCAACAACATCAACAACATCAACATCATCAACAACATCAACATCATCAACAACATCAACATCATCAACAACAACATCAACAACATCATCAACATCATCAACAACAACATCAGCAGCAGCACCACGCGGTGCAGAGTCTTTGGCTGCTGCTATAATGTCCACACGGCGATGACGATGACGATGACCTTCGGTTCTTTCGGTAAAGTCGCGTCGAAAGAGAGCACAATAGACGAAATACCAGCACACGACGTTTCGATTGCAACACAAGCAATCATCGTCGGGTACAAATGAAAGCGAAAACCAACCTAGTAAACTTAGAACTACAATGTAATGCAGCACAGAGAGTCGGCCAACACGACAGTCAACACCCTACCTGGTTGGTGGACCACACGCGGATGGGTGAGCGGAGCTCGCTTCCTACCCGTGCCACCACCACCGCCCCCCCCCCCCCCCCCACCGTGTGGACTAATCCCCATCCGTCCCACGCTTGCCCAGGTTTCGTCCCTGCAGTCGGCGCTGTCGGCGCTGGCCGTGGCTCCGGGCGCCGGCTCCTCGCAGCAGCAGGAGCAGCAGCAGCAGCAGCAGCAGCATGAGGAGCGCAGGCGGCGGCAGCAGTGGGAGAGTGGGCAGGCCGACTACCTGGGAGCAGACGCCTTCAAGCACATCCAGAGCAAGCTGGACTCCCAGCTCAAGTGACGCGGGGGGAGGCCATAGTGGGCCCATAGTGGGCCCTATAGTTGGCGCTATAGTTGGTGCTATAGTTGGTCCTATAGTTGGTCCTATAGTTGGCCCTATAGTGGGGTCATAGTGGGGCCTACTTGGCCCTCTCGTCCAACTGGCTAACCGAGCGCTCACTTGTACGCTCACTCACTCACTCAACCATTCACTCAACCATTCACTCAACCACTCGCTCACTCACTCACTCAACTACTCACTCACTCACTCAACTACTCACTCACTCACTCAACTACTCACTCACTCAACCACTCAACCATTCACTCAACCACTCGCTCACTCACTCAACTTCTCACTCACTCACTCAACTACTCACTCACTCACTCAACCACTCACTCAACCACTCGCTCACTCACTCAACTTCTCACTCACTCACTCAACTACTCACTCACTCACTCACTCAACCACTCAACCACTCACTCAACCACTCGCTCACTCACTCAACTTCTCACTCACTCACTCAACTACTCACTCACTCACTCAACCACTCAACCATTCACTCAACCACTCGCTCACTCACTCAACTTCTCACTCACTCAAGCACTCACTCACTCAACCACTCACTCACTCAACTACTCACTCACTCACTCAGCCACTCGCTCACTCACTCAGCCACTCACTCACTCAACCACTCACTCACTCAACCACTCACTCACTCAACCACTCACCCACACGCTCACCCACCCACATGCTCTCCCACTCTCCCATCCACACGCTCACCCACCCACACTCACCCCCCACAACCCCCTTGTGGTGCCACCTGGTACCACGCAGTGCCGTGTGGTGCCACGTGGACATTCCACATTCCCATGGCGGGTGACAGTCTGTCCACGATGCATCCACCCACCACTGAATGTTTACCCCGAAATCAAGTGGTGCTGTGAATCACGTGGTGATGGTAGTGGTGGTGGTGGTGATGGTGGTGATGGTGGTGGTGATGGTGGTGATGGGCATTATGTTGGTGATGGGCATTATGTTGGTGAAGTTGGCGATGGTGATTGTGGTTTTTAATGGTAGCGATTGCGGTGATCATGGTGATGGTCTCCAGCAAGAAGATGATGGCGATGTAAAAGGTGATAATGATGATAATGGTGGTGGTGGTTTTGAACGCTGGAACCTCAACCGGACCCATATAGAGACCCATATAGAGACCCATATAGAGACCCATATAGAGACCCATATATAGGAACCTCTAGAGAAACCCCATAGACCCATACAGAGACTCATGGACTGACTCGCAAAGACACTGACAAACACACACACACAAGGCAAAGCTCCCCCGTGTAGCCTCTAACAGGCTGTAGGGGCAAGTGCTGTTAGCGAGTAGCAGCACCTATGAAGGCTACCGGCACTGTGGCACACGAGGGGGTGGGTGGCCAGCACCACGCCCAGTGACAACACTGACACACACACACACTGACACACACACACACTGACACACACACAAACAGTGAGACACACACACAGCGACACACAGACAGAGACACAGTGACACACAGACACGGTGACACACAGAAACGGTGACACACAAACACAGTGACACACACACAGTGACACACACACACACAGTGACACACACACACACAGTGACACACACAGACAGTGACACACACAGACTGACTGCCACACAGCTGATATAACGGCTGACTTAGCTGATGACAGCCTGACTCGCCTGGTGACCAGCTGACTTGTCACGCAGCTGGTGACAGCCTGACTCAGCTACAGACCAGCTGACTTGTGACTCAGCTGGTGACAGCCTGACTCAGCTACAGACCAGCTGACTTGTGACTCAGCTGGTGACAGCCTGACTCAGCTACAGACCAGCTGACTTGTGACTCAGCTGGTGACAGCCTGACTCAGCTACAGACCAGTTGATTTGTCATGCGGCTCGTGACAGCCTGACTCAGCTGGAGATCAGCTGACTTGTCACGCAGTCAGCGTTGCCTCCAGCATTGAGCCGGAGTCATCGCTGCTGTTGCTGCTGTTGCTGCTGTTGCTGCTGTTGCTGCTGTTGCTGCTGCTGCTGTAGCTGCTGTAGCTGCTGCTGCTGCAGCTGCTGCTGTAGCTGCTGCTGTAGCTGCTGCTGCTGTAGCTGCTGCTGCTGTAGCTGCTGTAGCTGCTGCTGCAGCAGCTGCTGTAGCTGCTGCTGCTGCTGTAGCTGCTGCTGTAGCTGCTGCTGCTGCTGTAGCTGCTGCAGCTGCTGTAGCTGCTGCAGCTGCTGCTGCTGCAGCTGCTGCAGCTGCTGCTGCTGCAGCTGCTGCTGCTGCAGCTGCTGCTGCTGTAGCTGCTGCTGCTGCAGCTGCTGCTGCTGTAGCTGCTGCTGCTGCTGTAGCTGCTGCTGCTGCAGCTGCTGCTGCTGTAGCTGCTGCTGCTGCAGCTGCTGCTGCTGCAGCTGCTGCTGCTGCAGCTGCTGCTGCAGCTGCTGCTGCTGCTGCAGCTGCTGCTGCAGCTGCTGCTGCTGCAGCTGCTGCTGCAGCTGCTGCTGCAGCTGCTGCTGCAGCTGCTGCTGCAGCTGCTGCTGCTGCAGCTGCTGCTGCAGCTGCTGCTGCTGCAGCTGCTGCTGCAGCTGCTGCTGCAGCTGCTGCTGCAGCTGCTGCTGCAGCTGCAGCTGCTGCTGCTGCTGTAGCTGCTGCAGCTGCTGCTGTAGCTGCTGCTGCTGCAGCTGCTGCTGTAGCTGCTGCAGCAGCAGCTGCTGTTGCTGCTGCAGCAGCTGCTGTTGCTGCTGCTGCAGCAACAGCAGCAGCAACAGCAGCAGCAGCAGCAGCAGCAACAACAGCAGCTGCTGCTGCAGCAGCTGCTGTTGCTGCTGCAGCAACAACAGCAGCAGCAACAGCAGCAGCAGCAACAACAGCTGCTGCTGCTGCTGCAGCAGCAGCTGCTGCAGCAGCAGCTACAGCAGCTGCTGCAGCTGCTGCTGTAGCTGCTGCTGCTGCTGCAGCTGCTTTTCGTTTGTGGTTCCTTGTTGAGAGGAAGGACCCCAGCACCGCCGACCAGGCGTGACGGAGACCACGACCTGCTGCTGCTGCTGCTGGGGGTGTTTCTGTGGGGGGGTGTTGTTGTGGGGGTGTTGCTGTTGATGGTTGTAACACAGGCGGCGGTGGTGGTGGTTCTTTAGTCGAATAGAAACAATAAAAAAATACATTTGACAACATGGCTCCCGTTTTGAGAGTGAGTGTGGGTCTGTACCTGTGTGTGTGTACCTGTGGGTGTGTGTGTGTACCTGTGTGTACTTGTGTGTACCTGGTGGGTGGGTGTGTGTGTACCTGTGGGTGTGTGTGTGTGTACCTGTGGGTGTGTGTGTGTACCCATAGACTCATCACAGAGACCCACAGACTCATCACACAGAGACCCACAAACTAATCACACAGAGACCCACAGACTCATCACACAGAGACCCACAAACTAATCACACAGAGACCCACAGACTCATCACACAGAGATCCATAAACTCACCACACAGAGACCCACAGACTCACCACACAGAGACCCACAGACTCATCACACAGAGAGCCACAGACTCATCACACAGAGAGCCACAGACTCACCACACAGAGACCCACAGACTCATCACAGAGACCCACAGACTCATCACACACAGACCCATAGACTCATCACACAGAGACCCACAGACTCATCACACAGAGAGCCACAGACTCATCACACAGAGAGCCACAGACTCACCACACAGAGACCCACAGACTCATCACACAGAGACCCACAGACTCATCACACAGAGACCCACAGACTCATCACACAGAGACCCACAGACTCATCACACAGAGACCCACAGACTCATCACACAGAGACCCACAAACTAATCACACAGAGACCCACAGACTCATCACACAGAGACCCACAAACTAATCACACAGAGACCCACAGACTCATCACACAGAGATCCATAAACTCACCACACAGAGACCCACAGACTCACCACACAGAGACCCACAGACTCATCACACAGAGAGCCACAGACTCATCACACAGAGAGCCACAGACTCACCACACAGAGACCCACAGACTCATCACAGAGACCCACAGACTCATCACACAGAGAGCCACAGACTCATCACACAGAGAGCCACAGACTCACCACACAGAGACCCACATACTCATCACACAGAGACCCACAGACTCATCACACAGAGACCCACAGACTCATCACACAGAGACCCACACACTCGTGACCGCCACCTGCTGTTCGCCCAGCGTCACTGCGTGTCTGGCGCCTGGACGTGGAGACTGACAATTGGCGACGTTTAAGGCAATGCGCCTCCCGCAGAGCGCGATAGCCAACTCACGAAGTCACCCACAAACTCACTCACAAAGTCACCCACAAACTCACCTACAAACTCACTCACGAAGTCACCCACAAACTCACTCACAAACTCACTCACGAAGTCGCCCACAAACTCACTCACAAAGTCACCCACAAACTCACCTACAAACTCACTCACGAAGTCACCCACAAACTCACTCACAAACTCACTCACGAAGTCGCCCACAAACTCACCCACAAACTCACTCACAAACTCACCCACAAACTCACTCACGAAGTCACCCACAAACTCACTCACGAAGTCACCCACAAAGTCACCTACAAACTCACTCACAAAGTCACCCACAAACTCACTCACAAATTCACTCACAAACTCACTCAAACTCACTCACACTCGCCTACAAACTCACTCACAAACTCACTCACGAAGTCACCCACAAACTCACTGACAAACTCACTCAAACTCACCTACAAAGTCACTCACAAAGTCACTCACAAAATCACCCACAAACTCACTCACAAACAAAGATCCCCCGTGTAGCCTTAACAGACTGTTGGGGCAAGTGCCTATGAAGGCCGGTACAGCACACGAGGGGGTAGGTGGCCAGCACCACGCCCGGCCGCCTTTGTCTCCCCGATGGTGATGATTACTACACACCGCACCAGGTACTCATTTGAGACTGAGTCAACCTAGGAGAGGCCCGGTTCTGATAATCGTCACTGGTGGTGTTGGTAGCCGTGAGCGGGAATCGAACTCGGGTCGTTGGGTAGCGCAGTGCGCTAACCGCTGCGCCACCGCTCCCCACTCACACACGAAGCTACTCACGTGTTCACACAGTCACCCAACTACTTGGCACACTCACTCACCACTCACTCACACACACTCACACACACTCACTCACACTCACCCATCCACTCACACTCACTCACACACTCACACACACTCACACACTCACTCACACACTCACTCACACTCACTCACACACTCACACACACTCACACACTCACACACACACTCACTCACACACTCACACACACACACTCACACACTCACACACTCACTCACACACTCACTCACACACTCACACACTCACTCACTCACTCACACACACACTCACTACTCACACACACACTCACACACTCACACACACACTCACACACTCACCCATCCACTTACACACTCACTCACACACTCACATACTCACTCGCCCATCCACTCACACGCCCACACAGACCCACCCACTCACACACCCAATTACTCACACTCTCACCGACTCGCACACCCACACGCCAACTCACATTCACACACCCACAAATTCACTCACCCACCCACCCACAAAGACAATGATCGTCCACACACTCGACCATCCACTCACATCCACAGAGACCCATAGACTCACACAGAGACCCATAAACTCACACAGAGACACAGACTCACACAGAGACCCATAGACTCACACAGACCCATAGACTCACAAAGAGACCCATATACTCACACAGAGACCCATAGACTACACAGAGACCCCTAGACTCACACAGAGACCCATAGACTCACACAGAGACACAGACTCACACAGAGACACATAAGACTCACACAGACCCATATACTCACACAGAGACCCATATACTCACACAGAGACCCATAGTCTCACACAAAGACGCAGACTAATACAGAAATACATAGACTCACAAAGAACCCATAGACTCACACAGAGACCCATAGACTCACACAGAGAACCCATAGACTCACACAGACCCCCATAGACAAATACAGAGACCCATATACTCACACAGAGACCCATAGACTCACACAGAAATACAGACTCACACAGAGATCCACAGACTCACACAGAGACCCATAGACTCACACAGAGAACCCGTAGACTCACACAGACCCCCATAGACTAATACAGAGACCCATAGACTCACACAGAGACCCATAGACTCACACAGAGACCCATAGACTCACACAGAGACCCATAGACTCACACAGTGACCCATAGACTCACACAGAGACACAGACTCACACAGAGACCCATAGACTCACACAGAGACCCATAGACTCACACAGAGACCCATAGACTCACACAGAGACCCATAGACTACACAGAGACCCCTAGACTCACACAGAGACCCATAGACTCACACAGAGACACAGACTCACACAGAGACACATAAGACTCACACAGACCCATAGACTCACACAGAGACCCATAGACTCACACAGAGACCCATAGTCTCACACAGAGACACAGACTAATACAGAAATACATAGACTCACAAAGAACCCATAGACTTACACAGAGACCCATAGACTCACACAGAGAACCCATAGACTCACACAGACCCCCATAGACTCACACAGAGACCCATAGACTCACACAGAGACCCATAGACTCACACAGAGACCCATAGACTCACACAGAGACCCATAGACTCACACAGAGACACACAGACTCACACAGAGACCCATAGACTCACACAGAGACCCATAGACTCACACAGAGACCCATAGACTCACACAGAGACCCATAGACTCACACAGAGACACACAGACTCACACAGAGACCCATAGACTCACACAGAGACCCATAGACTCACACAGAGACCCATAGACTCACAAAAAGACACAGACTCACACAGAGACCCATAGACTCACACAGAAACCCATAGACTCACACAGAGACCCACAGACCCACACAGAGAACCATAGACTCACCACACACAGACCCATAGACTCACACACAGAGACTCGTAGACTTATCATATAGAGACCCATAGACTCACACAGAGACCCATAGACTCACACACAGAGACCCACACACACAGAGACCCATATACCCACTCACACAGAGACCCACAGACTCACCACACAGAGACCCACAGACTCACACAGAGACCCATAGACTCATCACACAGAGACCCACAGACTCATCACACAGAGACCCACAGACTCATCACACAGAGACCCACAGACTCACCACACACAGACCCACAGACTCACCACACAGACCCACAGACTCACCACACAGAGACCCACAGACTCACCACACAGAGACCCATAGACTCACGCCACAGATACCCAGAGACTCACCACACAGAGACCCACAGACTCACCACACACACACAGACCCATGACTAACCCACATCCACTTTAAAACTGTGTGACGTCATTTGCACCCTCCGGGATTCCTGTGAGGCGACGTCATCGCTCGAGGCACGCTCCACCCGCGATGCTATGACGTCATCCACCCCCCACTCCCTTTTGGAATTCCTCGAATTCTAAATCGGTTTTCTAATCTTTCGATTGCATAACGGAATCGATTGCCTCCTTTTAACACCGACATAGCCTTAATGGAATCGATTCCATCACGGTCGCCGATCGATTCAACGCCCCACCCACCGTCGAAGGCGAACGTAACCGCAGATCGGAATCGACTTTTTGGCGCGTAAGGGGCGTGGCGACGAATCGATTCCGGCGGATCGATCTACCGCCACCTCCCCCTCCAAAGCCGCCGCTGAGTGAAGCGGCGTCATCACGAGGCGACCGCATCACAACCCGCCACCACCGCCGCCCTCAGAAGCTTGTGCGCTGCCGCCATCTTAAAAAAGTCCGCCGCCTACTTTTTTTTAATCTTTAAAAAAAAAGAAACAGCGATTAAAGTCGCGGTAACTTAAAGATAACTTTCGATCAAAGTTACTCGCCGCGGGGTGGGGAGGGAGGCAACGTCGTCCCAACACTTGGAGACTCCGACGAACCATCGCCGGCTTCGCTCAAGGCGGTCGGGCAAGTACTACGGCCTGGGAACCCCTCGCCGCCCCTCGCCCCCTCCTCCCCGGCCGCGCGAGCCAGGCGACACCGTAGGCTTCGGCCTACCCCCCCTCGGTCTCTTGTAGCCCGAGGTAGGTTCGGTTGAGTTTAATCGTTGAGATGTTGAACGTTTTTAGGAGCTCGAGTGAGAGAGAAAGTAAAACGTGAGGAGAAGTTTACGGCTCTCACCACTTGGGAAGCGATTATGTCGATTGAACGGTGAAACGGGTTCCTTGTGTGGCAAAATGTCCTGAGTTTAGTGGGTTTAAGTGTCATGGGGTTAGTGTGTTTAAGTGTCGTGGGGTTAGTGGGTTTAAGTGTCGTGGGGTTAGTGGGTTTAAGTGTCGTGGGTTTAGTGAGTTTAAGTGTCGTGGGGTTAGTGAGTTTAAGTGTCGTGGGGTTAGTGGGTTTAAGTGTCTGGGGTTAGTGGGTTTAAGTGTCGTGGGTTTAGTGGGTTTAAGTGTCGTGGGGTTAGTGAGTTTAAGTGTCATGGGGTTAGTGGGTTTAAGTGTCGTGGGGTTAGTGGGTTTAAGTGTCGTGGGGTTAGTGGGTTTAAGTGTCATGGGGTTAGTGGGTTTAAGTGTCGTGGGTTTAGTGAGTTTAAGTGTCATGGGGTTAGTGGGTTTAACCGTCGTTCACTTGTTTGAGATGGGCAGAAGTTTACACTTAAACGGGCTGAATGGGTGCACTTTGCAGTGACCCTCATGGTTAACCGGTGCGTTAATTCGCCTGTTGACGGCACCTTGTTGAACTGCGTGGGCTGAGGCGCGTGGTAGAAGAGAGGGTGCCAGATGTTGACTACCTCTCCCGGTATGCAGGAGGTCGTGGGTTCGATTCCAGACCCTCACAATCCTGCTGCTGTATATTTGAAGTTTGCGTGTCTTTCATCATCGTCACGGTGGCTATGAGATGTTAACTCTCTCGCCTGGTATACAGGAGGTCGTGGGTTCAATGTCGATTCCTGACGATGCGTGTTTGTGCCAAGATGTTAACTACCTCGCCTGGTATGCAGGAGGGGGAGGGTTCAATCCCGAACCCTGACCATGCGTGTTTGTGCCGAGATGTTAACTCTCGCGCCTGGTATGCAGGAGAGCGTGGGTTCGATCCCGATCTCTGACGATGCGTGTATGTGCCAAGATGTTAACTACCTTGCCTGGTATGCAGGAGGGCGTGGGTTAAATCCTGAACCCTGACTATGTGTGTATGTGCCAAGATGTTAACTACCTCGCCTGGTATGCAGGAGGGCGTGGGTTCAATCCCGAACCCTGACTATGTGTGTATGTGCCGAGATGTGAACTACCTCGTCTGGTATGCAGGAGGTTGTGGGTTCGATCCCGAACTCTGACGATGCGTGAATGTGCCAAGATGTTAACTACCTCGCCTGATATGCAGGATGGTGTGGGTTCGATCCCTGACCCTGACTATGCGTGTATGTGCCAAGATGTTAACTACCTCGCCTGGTATGCAGGAGGGCGTGGGTTCAATCTTGAACCCTGACTATGTGTGTATGTGCCAAGATGTTAACTACCTCGCCGGGTATGCAGGAGGTCGTGGGTTCGATCCCGAACCCTGACCATGCGTGTATGTGGCGAGATGTTAACTACCTCGCCTGGTATGCAGGATGCCATGGGTTCAATTGCGGACCACGTCGCCTGCTGTATACTCAGAGTTTGCATGTCTCTCTCCCCGTGGTCGCGTGCATTTTCTCTCCGGGTCCTCCGGTTTTTCCCTCATTTATAATCAACGTCACGTGTAGAGCATTTGGCTACGGCTACAAATCTCCACTTGATGATGATGGTGATCTGCCGCCACTTGGTGGAGCTATCATTTGTGATAGCCAATTCGCTTCTGAAAAAGAGCTCCTGCACGGCAGGTCAGTGGGGCTTTCCGCCTGGTGTAAGATGAAAAGTGTTTCGTGATAGTTTAAGTTCATGGTGCGATGACAATGGCATAAGTGGCTTTTAGAAGAAAAAGCGAAAGTAAATACAGGTGACTCCTCTACTTAGAAACTTTCAGAGATTCGAACAAACCTGTCCCATATGTCCAGTTGCAGCAGCCTGGCGGTCGTGGCATCTACAGAACGTGAAGAACCAGTGGCATCTACATCTACAGAACGTGAAGAACCAGTGGCATCTACATCTGTAGAACGTGAAGAACCAGTGGCATCTACATCTGCAGAACGTGAAGAACCAGTGGCATCTACATCTGTAGAACGTGAAGAACCAGTGGCATCTACATCTACAGAACGTGAAGAACCAGTGGCATCTACATCTACAGAACGTGAAGAACCAGTGGCATCTACATCTGTAGAACGTGAATAACCAGTGGCATCTACATCTACAGAACGTGAAGAACCAGTGGCATCTACATCTACAGAACGTGAAGAACCAGTGGCATCTACATCTGTAGAACGTGAAGAACCAGTGGCATCTACATCTACAGAACGTGAAGAACCAGTGGCATCTACATCTACAGAACGTGAAGAACCAGTGGCATCTACATCTGTAGAACGTGAAGAACCAGTGGCATCTACATCTACAGAACGTGAAGAACCAGTGGCATCTACATCTGTAGAACGTGAAGAACCAGTGGCATCTACATCTGTAGAACGTGAAGAACCAGTGGCATCTACATCTGTAGAACGTGAAGAACCAGTGGCATCTACATCTACAGAACGTGAAGAACCAGTGGCATCTACATCTGTAGAATGTGAAGAACCAGTGGCATCTACATCTACAGAACGTGACGAACCAGTGGCATCTACATCTGCAGAACGTGAAGAACCAGTGGCATCTACATCTGTAGAACGTGAAGAACCAGTGGCATCTACATCTACAGAACGTGAAGAACCAGTGGCATCTACATCTGTAGAACGTGAAGAACCAGTGGCATCTACATCTGTAGAACGTGAAGAACCAGTGGCATCTACAGAACGTGAAGAACCAGTGGCATCTACATCTGTAGAACGTGAAGAACCAGTGGCATCTGCAGGAGATTATACAACTTTTACAGCCATTCCCCGTGTCAGTGTCGATGCCGTACAACACGTTTTGAATCGATTGCAGTCAAGTTGGACTTAGGAACACAGACATCTGGAACCTGACTCGTTCGTGAGTAGTCCCTGAAACAGGCGACGTTTCGGACAACAGCCCTTAGAAACCTATGGAGAGGAGTGCCAAAGACAAAGATCCCCCAGGTAGACTAAACAGACTTGTGGCAAGTCCTGTTAGTAGCGAGTAGTAGCAGCGTCGATGAAGGCTACCGGCACTGTGGCACACGAGGGGGTGGGTGGCCAGCACCACGCCCACCCGGCCGCCTTTGTCTCCCCAGTGCTAGCGATGTTCACTACTCACCGCACCGGGTACTCGTTTGAGGCGGAGTCGACCTAGGGGAGGTCCAAGGACCGGTAGAGATCATCGCTGTCACTGGCGGTGGTGGTGGCCGTGAGCGGGAGTCGAACTCGGGTCGCCGGGTTCGTAGCGCAGCGTGGCGATTATCTGAACCGGTGCCTGGGCCTCCCCTAGGTCGACTCGGCCTCAAACGAGTAACCTGGTGTGGCGCGTAGTAAACATCGCCACAGGGGAGACAAAGGTGGCCGGGCGTGGTGCTGGCCGCCCACCCCCTCGTGTGCCACAGTGCCGGTAGCCTTCACAGGTGCTGCTACTCGCTACCAAACAGCACTTGCCCCGACTGCCCGTGAAGGCTACACGGGGCATCTTTGTCTTTGTGTGTGCAGTTTTGGTGACTCATAACATCCCTTCCGGCAAGCAAGCCTGAGTCAAGACTCGAGGCTTTTGGGAATCAAACAGATGATTTTTGTGTGCTAATTCTTCTTGTTAACTTGAATTTTTACTCACTGTTCCGGTACGTGTAGAGTGATCGCGTGTATCTTTGTGAGTCTTCACTATCACACGTAGCTTTGTGAGTCTTCACTAACACACGTATCTTTAGTTAGTAATAATACCCATTGTTTAAATAATAGATAAACCTGATGTTGATGTCTCCGCCCTGCTTGTATCTCTCTCTGTGTGTGTGTCAGTGTCTCTCTCTGTGTGTGTGTCAGTGTCTCTCTGTGTGTGTGTCAGTGTCTCTCTCTGTGTGTGTCAGTGTCTCTCTCTGTGTGTGTCAGTGTCTCTCTCTGTGTGTGTCAGTGTCGTCACCACCATGGTGCATCAGCTGCTGGATGAAGGTCTCTGTGGTGACGACGATGATGACGTCTCTAGCTGGCGCGTGTATCTCTCTGTGTGTGTGTGTCAGTGTATCTCTCTCTGTGTGTGTGTCAGTGTCTCTCTCTGTGTGTGTCAGTGTCTCTCTGTGTGTGTGTCAGTGTCTCTCTCTGTGTGTGTCAGTGTCGTCACCACCATGGTGCATCAGCTGCTGGATGAAGGTCTCTGTGGTGACGACGATGATGACGTCTCTAGCTGGCGCGTGTATCTCTCTGTGTGTGTGTGTCAGTATATCTCTCTCTGTGTGTGTCAGTGTCTCTCTCTGTGTGTGTGTCAGTGTCTCTCTCTGTG
The DNA here is from genome assembly GCF_965212315.1 of Lampetra planeri. NCBI lineage: Eukaryota > Metazoa > Chordata > Hyperoartia > Petromyzontiformes > Petromyzontidae > Lampetra > Lampetra planeri. The sequence goes on along the minus strand of NW_027615229.1, from coordinate 29,746 downwards.
TGTGTGTCAGTGTCTCTCTCTGTGTGTGTGTCAGTGTCGTCACCACCATGGTGTATCAGCTGCTGGATGAAGGTCTCTGTGGTGACGACGATGATGACGTCTCTAGCTGGCGCGTGTATCTCTCTCTGTGTGTGTGTCAGTGTCTCTCTCTGTGTGTGTGTCAGTGTCTCTCTCTGTGTGTGTGTCAGTGTCTCTCTGTGTGTGTGTGTCAGTGTCTCTCTCTGTGTGTATGTCAGTGTCGTCACCACCATGGTGTATCAGCTGCTGGATGAAGGTCTCTGTGGTGACGACGATGATGATGTCGCGTGTTCTCTAATCCACGTGCTACTCTGTCTCTCTCGGTGTTACCGGCGAGCGAGCCCCTGATTGGGGAAACTCGCTCCCTTTGTTGTGGCGATGCGTCAACCTTGACCACCTGTCCTCCCCCCCCCCCCCCGTCTGTGCGTCTGCCTGTCCGTCTGCCTGTCTGTCCGTCTGCCTGACCGTCTGCCTGTCCGTGTGTCCGTCTGCCCGTCTGCCCGTCTGCCTGTCCGTGTGCCCGTCCGTCTCCTCCCGTGCAGCCGATAGAAAATCTGGCCCCGACTTCACCGCAGCTCCCCTCTTCATCCTCCTTCTCCTCCTCGATGGATCCCGGAGAATCCAGAGAGGTCCCTCCTCCTCCTCACCACCACCACCACCCTCCGTCGCCGCCCTCCTCCTCCTCCTCGTCGTCGTCGTCGTCCGAGGCGGCGACCGCCCCGGCCGTGGCTCAGCTGCGCAAGAAGAGCGGCTTCCAGATCACCAGCGTGGTGGTGCCGCCCCTACGGCCCGCCTCGGCCGCCAGCGTCGCCGACGACTCGGAGGGGGGCGAGGACGCGGAGACGGAGGCCGTCACCGCCTCGTCGTCGTCGTCGTCCGTGGCGGGGGTCGCCGGGGTCGCCGGGGTCACGGGGGTCGAGGGGGAGGGGAGCGCCACGACCGAGGAGGAGGAGAGGAAGCTCGATGGAGAGTCACGGACGCCGGATCTTGGGCAGCTGCAGCAGCTGCTGCAATACAACAGCAGCAGTGAGTGCCAGCAGCAGCAGTTGCAGCATCAGCAGCAACAACAGCAGCAGCATCAACAAAATCAGCAGCAGCAGTTGCAGCATCAACAACATCAGCAGCATCAGCATCAACAAAATCAGCTGCCGCAGTACAACAGCAGCAGTGAGTACCAACGGCAGCAGGAACATCAGCAGCAGCTGCAGTTGCAGCAGCAGTTGCAGCAACAGCAGCAGCAGCAACACAGTCATCTGGATAACAACCACCACCACCATCAGCAGCAGCAGTGGACTGCGGAACCTTCCTTCGTACAACCACCGCAACTACCGCAACCACCGCAACTACCGCAACCACCGCAAGCACCGCAACCACCACAGCCATCGGCAGCGTTTACAAACGGTACCGCTGCTGCTGCGTCTGCTGCTCCGTCTGCTGCTGCTGCAACAACAACAACAACCGCCGACGTTGCTGCTGCCACTGCCGCCGCTGCTGCTGCTTCTGCCTCCGCTTCGGCCGCTGCTGCTGCTGCTGCTTCACTGGACTCGGCTCCTCGTTCGCCTGCTGCTGCTGCTGCTGCGGCCGCCGCCTGCTACACCACAGCGGCGTCGCCACGTCCCACGCCCACCACCACCGACGCCTCCTCGGCCACCGCCACCGCCGTGGAAGCGTGCGGCGGCGGCGACGACGGGCGCAGAAGTTCCATCGGTTGCGTGCAACTCGCGCCGCCCACAACACCGGCGGCACGGGGAGACGTCCGGCCGTGCGCGGAACTCTGCGACGGTTGCTTGCAACCGGCTGCCGCGGCGACGACGACGGTCGCCGCGACGACGGTCGCTGCGGCGACGGTCGCCACGGCGACGGCGCAGAACCCGTCGCGGTTCCGCGTGGTCAAGCTGGACTCGGAGCACATCGTGCCGTACCGGCGGGGACGCTGGACTTGCTCGGACTTTCACGAGAGGGATCCGTCCCTGTACCACCACCACCACCACTATCAGCACCACCACCACCACCTGCTGCACCATCAGAATCAGCAGCAGCAGCAGTTTCAACAGCTGCAGAACAGCCTTCATCTCCATCACCAGCAGCAGCAGCAGCATCACCACGGCACCGTGGCCAATCACATCAGCATCATCGACTGCGACGTCGCTGCCTTTCGCCGCCTGTCTCTGCCCACCGAGACGGAGATCTCGCTGGCGCAGGTGCAGCACCTGCAGCAGCTGCACCTGCAGCAGCAGCAGCAGCAGCATGAGCTGTTGCTGCAGCAGCAGCAGCTGCAGCAGCAGCAGCAGAGTGACGGACAGGTGGACGGGTTGATTCAGAGTCTGCCGTTGGACGGGGAAGATGAGAGGTGAGGGGTCAAGCGGTTGTTGTGTCTGTGTGTGTGTCTGTGTGTGAGTGTGTGTCTGTGTGTCTGTCTGTGTGTGAGTGTCTGTGTCTGAGTGTGTGTCTGTGTGTGTGTCTGTGTGTCTGTCTGTGTGAGTGTCTGTGTCTGGCCTGGCACAAGCGTCGTGGTGACGTCACCGCCACTTAGTGGCGAATGGCGGTTGTTGTTGTGTCTGTGTGTGTGTGGCTGTGTGTGTGAGTGTCTGTTTGTCTGTGTTTGTGTCTGTGTGTGTGTGTGTTTGTGTGAGTGTCTGTGTGCTACGAACCCGGTGACCCAAGTTCGATCCCGCTCACGGCCAATACCAGTGACGATTATCTAAACCCGGTTCTGGGCCTGCCCTAGGTCGACTCAGGCTCAAATGAGTACCTGGTGCGATGTCCAAATATCGCCGCGAGGGAGACAAAGGCGGCCGGGCGTGGGGCTGGCCACCCACCCCCTCATTGTGCCGTTCCTGCCTTTATAGGTGCTCGCTAACAGCACTTGCCCCAACAGTATGTTAAGGCTACATGGGGGATCTTTGTGTGTGAGAGTGCGTGTACATACGTGTGTGTGTGTCGTCTAAAGTGTGTGGCATTCCGCAGGATTGTAAGGATGCCCTGGTGGTCCCCCTCTTTAAGAAGGGGGACCGCACAGACTGTAACAACTACAGGGGCATCTCACTCCTCAGGTCCTGGCAAGGATGATTCAACATCGCCTTGCCAGGCACGCTGAGGAGAGGCTTGCGGAGCCCCAATGCGGTTTCAGGAAAGGGCGGTCCTGCACAGATGCCATATTTTATGTCCGTCTGCTACAGCAGAGGTGTAGGGAATTCCAACAAGACCTACATCTCTGCTTTATCGACCTGGTGAAGGCCTATGATACCATCAGTAGGCCTGGGCTCTGGGTTGTTCTTCGTGCTTTCGGAGTCCCTGACCCTCTGCTCACGATCATTAAGGACCTTCATGATGGTGAGCGGGCCCGGGTGAAACTACGTGGCCGGGAGTCGGAGCCATTCCATGTACACCTTGGGGTGCGACAGGGATGTCCTCTGGCTCCCACATTATTTAACATCATCTTTGATCACGTAGTCCGAGAAGCTTTCCATGACTGTACCGGAGGAATTTCCATCTGATACAGATGCGAATGGGAGGCTGATCGATGCCCGGGTGCGGTCAAGGGATGGCTCCCTATTGGTCAACCACGTTATGTATGCCGATGATCAGGTGATTGCCGCTCATTCAAAGGAGGAGTTGGAGGCGCTGCTGCTGAACCTGGAGCATGCCGCTAAGAGGTGGGGCCTTACCATCAGCCCCACCAAAACTAAGCACCTGCCTGGGTATTTTGTACCATCGGACACTCCACCCCCACAGCTCCAAATCAGTGATGGGGCAGTTGTGGAGAGAGTTTCCCATACCTGGGCAGTGTGCTTATGACCAGCTCCAGTTTGACCGCAGAGGTCTCACTCCGAATCAGTCGAGCGGCATTATCTTTTCATCGGCTGCGTAACGCTGTGTGGAAGCTACCTGGTCTGTCGCTTCACACTAAATGCACCTAGCCTGGCACAGCAGCAGTCAACCTGTGGCACCTGCAGGGTCTGTCCCGTGACAACCTCCTCGTGCACCTAGCCTGGCACAGCAGCAGTCAACTCGTAACACCTGCAGGGTCTGTCCCATGACCACCTCCTCGTGCACCTAGCCTGGCACAGCAGCAGTCAACCCACGGCACCTGGGTCTGTCCCGTGACCTCGGAGTGCACCTAGCCTGGCGCGAGCGTTGCCGTTGTTGTGCGGTGCCGGAGTGGTGGTGCAGCGGTTAGCCCCACGCTGCGCTACGAACCCGGCTATGACCCGAGTTCGATTCCCGCTCACGGCCACCAACACCACCAGTGACGATTATCTGAACGGGTCCTGGGCCTCTCCTAGGTCGACTCAGCCTCAAATGAGTACCTGGTGCGGTGTGTAGTGAACATCGCCACTGGGGAGACAAAGGCGGCCGGGCGTGGTGCTGGCCACCCACCCCCTCGTGTGCCACAGTGCCGGTAGCTGCTGCTACCGCTACTAACAGCACTTGCCCCTACAGTCTGTTAAGGCTACACGGGGGATCTTTGTATTTGTGTACGTATATATAGCGGTATGGATGTGTGTACTGTGTGTGTGTGTAGGGTATGAATGTGTGTGTGTAGGGTGTGTGTGTGTGTAGGGTGTGTGTGTGTGTAGGGTGTGAATGTGTGTATGTGTGTAGGGTGTGTGTATGTAGGGTGTGTGTGTGTATGTGTGTGTAGGGTGTGAATGTGTGTATGTGTGTGTAGGGTGTGTGTGTGTAGGGTGTGTGTGTGTGTGTAGGGTGTGTGTGTGTGTGTGTAGGGTGTGTGTGTATGTGTGTAGGGTGTGTGTGTAGGGTGTGTGTGTGTGTATGTATCTATAACTATAAAAGGGAAATTCGTGAATATGTGTGTCTGTTCAAAATGTTTAGCGTACTTCCCGACATGCAACAAACTTGACATTTGCCATGTGGGTATTTTCCAGACTCTGTACACCATGCAAGCATTATTAAAATAGACCTTTTTTTTCGTAATCTTTGCACGGGAAGTTAGCTGTGACGTCACATCTGTCACGTGACCCGCGCACACGCGGCGGTTAGCGCTACGCTGACCTACGAACCCGGCGACCCGAGTTCGATTCCCGCTCACGGCCAACACCGGTGACGATTATTTGAACCGCTCCTGGGCCTCCCCTAGGTCGACTCAGCCTCAAATGAGTAACTGGGGCAGTGTGTAAACATCGCCACTGGGGAGACAAAGGCGGCCGGGCGTGGTGCTGGCCACCCCACCCCCTCGTGTGCCACAGTGCCGGTAGCCTTCATAGGTGCTACTCGCTAGCAGCACTTGCCCCTACAGTCTGTTCAGGCTACACGGGGGATCAATGTTTTTTATAGGGTATATATGTGTGTGTGTATAGGGTATGTGTGTGTGTGTATAGGGTATGTATATGTGTGTGTATGTGTATCTGTGTGTCTGTGTATGTGTGTATGTGTGTATAGGGTGTGTATGTGTGTGTATGTGTGTGTATATATATATGTGTGTGTATATGGTATGTATATGTGTGTCTGTGTGTGTGTATATAGGGTATGTAGTGTATATATATAGGGTATGTATATGTGTATGTATATATATGTGTGTGTATAGGGTGTATGTGTATCTGTGTGTGTGTATAGGGTGTGTATGTGTGTGTGTATAGGGTGTATGTGTGTGTGTATAGGGTATGTATATGTGTGTCTGTATGTGTGTGTATAGGGTATGTATATATGTATATGTGTCTGTGTGTGTGTGTATATGTGTATAGGGTGTGTATGTGTGTGTATGTGTATCTGTGTGTCTGTGTGTGTGTATGTGTGTATAGGGTGTGTATGTGTGTGTGTATAGGGTGTGTATGTGTGTGTATGTGTGTGTGTCTGTGTGTGTATGTGTGTGTGTCTGTGTGTGTGTATGTGTGTAAGGGATCACTGATTGGCCACGGAAAGGGGCGGTTGTTGCTATTCCTACCACAGCCACACCCCCAGCCTCCTGCAGCCACCGAGCCTGAAGTCATGGGTTCAAGCCCTGGGTCTGGGTCTCTGTGCCAAAGCCACTGAGCTTGAAGTCCTGGGTTCAAGCCCTGGGTCTGGGTCTCTGTGTCCAGGTCACTGAGTCTGAAGTCCTGGGTTCAAGCCCTGGGTCTGGGTCTCTGTGCCCAAGACACTGAGCTTGACATCCTGGGTTCAAGCCCTGGGTCTGGGTCTCTGTGTTCAAGCCACTGAGCTTGAAGTCCTGGGTTCAAGCCCTGGGTCTGGGTCTCTGTGCCCAAGTCACTGAGTTTGAAATCCTGGGTTCAAGCCCTGGGTCTGGGTCTCTGTGCCCAAGTCACTGAGTTTGAAATCCTGGGTTCAAGCCCTGGGTCTGGGTCTCTGTGTGCAAGTCACTGAGCTTGAAGTCCTGGGTTCGAGCCCTGGGTCTGGGTCTCTGTGTTCAAGTCACTGAGCTTGAAGCCCTGGGTTCAAGCCCTGGGTCTGGGTCTCTGTGCCCAAGACACTGAGCTTGACGTCCTGGGTTCAAGCCCTGGGTCTGGGTCTCTGTGTGTCTCAGGGGGTTCACGATGGCCGTGTCCAAGTCACTGAGGCCTAGGTTCGAGCCCCCGTGTAGCCTGCAAGAGACTGTCTACCAGGCGAGGTAGTTAACATCTCGGAGGCACCGTGGTTGAGAGGGGGTGGGTGGCTGTCTCTGTGTGTGGTGTGCCGTGCAGTGCCTCTGGAGCCAGCGTGGTGGCCATCGACAACAAGATTGAGCAGGCGATGGTGAGGAGCGGTCACGGCACCGGCACCACCACGGCAGCCACGGCACCACCACGGCACCACCAGCACCACCACCACCACGGCAGCCACGGCACCACGACTCCGGAAGCAACGCACCGGCCACACCAAACCACCGCAACACGAGCTGCACCAACCACACCAACCACACTAGCAACGCTCACCACGCTCACCATGCTCACCGCAATACCCACACTCAACCACAATACCCACACTCACCACGCTCACCACGCTCACCATGCTCACCATGCTCACCACGCTCACCACGCTCACCACACTCACCTGACCACACTAAATGCACCAACCACACTAACCAGTCTGAGCAATGCAAGTCTATGGGCAATGTTAGTTTATGGTGCAGTGCTGAGTCTATGGGCAGTGTTGAGTCTATGGGCAGTATTGAGTCTATGGGCAATGTTAGTCTATGGGCAGTGTTGAGTCTATGGGCAGTGTTGAGTCTATGGGCAGTATTGAGTCTATGGGCAGTATTGAGTCTATGGGCAGTGTTGAGTCTATGGGCAGTGTTGAGTCTATGGGCAGTATTGAGTCTATGGGCAGTGTTGAGTCTATGGGCAGTGTTGAGTCTATGGGCAGTGTTGAGTCTATGGGCAGTGTTGAGTCTATGGGCAGTGTTGAGTCTATGGGCAGAGTTGAGTCTATGGGGCAGTGTTGAGTCTATGGGGCAGTGTTGAGTCTATGGGGCAGTGTTGAGTCTATGGGCAGTGTTGAGTCTATGGGGCAGTGTTGAGTCTATGGGCAGTGTTGAGTCTATGGGGCAGTGTTGAGTCTATGGGCAGCGTTGAGTCTATGGGCAGTGTTGAGTCTATGGGGCAGTGTTGAGTCTATGGGCAGTGTTGAGTCTATGGGGCAGTGTTGAGTCTATGGGGCAGTGTTGAGTCTATGGGCAGTGTTAGTCTATGGGTAGTGTTAGTCTATGGGCAGTGTTAGTCTATGGGCAGTGTTAGTCTATGGGCAATGCAAGTCTATGGGCAATGCTAGTCTATGGGCAATGTTAGTCTATGGGCAGTGTTAGTCTATGGGCAGTGTTGAGTCTATGGGCAATGTTAGTCTATGGGCAGTGTTAGTTTATGGGTAATGCAACTCCATGGGCAGAGTTAGTCTATGGGCAATGTGAGTCTATGGGCAATGTGAGTCTATGGGCAATGTAATTCCATGGGCAGTGTGAGTCTATGGGCAGTGTTAGTCTGCGGGCAATGCAACTGAATGGGCAATGCGAGTCTGTGGGCAATGCAGGTAAGGTCCTTACCTGGTCTTGCTTACAAACCTCTCTGCTCCCCCACACCCCCCCCCGCCCCGCCCCCCCCCGTGTGCAGGACCTGGTGAAGTCGCACCTGATGTTCGCGGTGCGTGAGGAGGTGGAGGTGCTACAGGAGCAGATCAAGGAGCTGCTGGAGAAGAACGTGCAGCTGGAGACTGAGAACCGTCTCCTGCGCAGCCTCGCCTCCCACGAACAGCTGCTGCAGGTCACCGCCTCCGCCACGCCTACGCAACCGCTGCAACTCGCGCAACCGTCGCAACCGACGCAACCGATGCAACCGCCGCAATCGTCGCAGCCGGCTCAACCGATGCAACCGGCGCAACTGATGCAACCGCCGCAACCGACGCAACCGCCGCAACCGGCGCAACCGATGCAACCCGCGCAACCGGCGGCATCGCCAGCAATCGGTTGGCAGGTTTCGTAAGGAGGACGATCTGAGCCGTCGGTCGGTTGGGTGGGGAGGGGGGGGGGTGGGAAACAAGACCCACAGAAAAATCTGAGACTTGTCGACACGTGAATTGTCGTCGTCGTCGTCGTCTGAAGGAGGAGGAGGAGGAGGAAGAATGAATAAGAAGATAATTATTATATATTTTTGTTGCAACGCGTCGTTTGATACCGGTTTAAGAGGCATATTTAAATCGCTTTCTCCGGTTCACTTCTCTGCCCGTCTTCTAATCGGCCGTCGGTGAGTTTGGAGTTTGAATTTGTTGTCGATGTTTTTGTGAGAAGGAGGATCCGCGCGCGGCGGTTGTTGTGGAGGGGTCGTCGGTGTGACCGTGCCTTCTGGTGCGGACGTGTGCCGCTTAAAGTGTTTCCTGGACGTGTCTGACGGGCGCTGTTAACCCGGAGATCTCCGTGTGTCTCTGACGACACGGCCATTGTGAGTCTCTCTGTGAGAGAGAGACACCCAGACCCAGTGTCTCTGTGTCTCTGACACGGCCATTGTGAGAGAGAGACACCCAGACCCAGTGTCTCTGTGTCTCTGACACGGCCATTGTGAGAGAGAGACACCCAGACCCAGTGTCTCTGTGTCTCTGACACGGCCATCGTGAACCTCCCCTGTGAGAGAGAGACACCCAGACCCAGTGTCTCTGTGTTTCTGACACGGCCATCGTGAACCTCCCCTGTGAGAGAGAGACACCCAGACCCAGTGTCTCTGACACGGCCATTGTGAGTCTCCCCTGTGAGAGAGAGAGACACCCAGACCCAGTGTCTCTGTGTCTCTGACACGGCCATCGTGAACCTCCCCTGTGAGAGAGAGAGGGACACCCAGACCCAGTGTCTCAGTGTCTCTGACACGGCCATTGTGAGAGAGAGACACCCAGACCCAGTGTCTCAGTGTCTCTGACACGGCCATTGTGAGAGAGGGACACCCAGACCCAGTGTCTCAGTGTCTCTGACACGGCCATTGTGAACCCCTCCTGTGAGAGAGAGAGACACCCAGTGTCTCAGTGTCTCTGACACGGCCATCGTGAACCTCCCCTGTGAGAGAGAGAGGGACACCCAGACCCAGTGTCTCAGTGTCTCTGACACGGCCATTGTGAACCCCTCCTGTGAGAGAGAGAGACACCCAGTGTCTCAGTGTCTCTGACACGGCCATCGTGAACCTCCCCTGTGAGAGAGAGAGAGACACCCAGACCCAGTGTCTCAGTGTCTCTGACACGGCCATCGTGAGTCTCCCCTGTGAGAGAGAGAGACACCCAGACCCAGTGTCTCAGTGTCTCTGACACGGCCATTGTGAGTCTCCCCTGTGAGAGAAAGAGACACCCAGACCCAGTGTCTCAGTGTCTCTGACACGGCCATCGTGAACCTCCCCTGTGAGAGAGAGAGAGACACCCAGACCCAGTGTCTCAGTGTCTCTGACACGGCCATTGTGAGTCTCCCCTGTGAGAGAGAGAGACACCCAGACCCAGTGTCTCAGTGTCTCTGACACGGCCATTGTGAACCTCCCCTGTGAGAGAGAGAGAGACACCCAGACCCAGTGTCTCAGTGTCTCTGACACGGCCATTGTGAACCTCCCCTGTGAGAGAGAGAGGGACACCCAGACCCAGTGTCTCAGTGTCTCTGACACGGCCATTGTGAACCTCCCCTGTGAGAGAGAGAGAGACACCCAGACCCAGTGTCTCAGTGTCTCTGACACGGCCATTGTGAGTCTCTCTGTGAGAGAGAGAGACACCCAGACCCAGTGTCTCTGACACGGCCATTGTGAGTCTACCCTGTGAGAGAGAGAGACACCCAGACCCAGTGTCTCAGTGTCTCTGACACGGCCATTGTGAGAGAGAGACACCCAGACCCAGTGTCTCAGTGTCTCTGACACGGCCATCGTGAACCCCTCCTGTGAGAGAGAGAGAGGGACACCCAGACCCAGTGTCTCAGTGTCTCTGACACGGCCATTGTGAGTCTACCCTGTGAGAGAGAGAGAGAGACACCCAGACCCAGTGTCTCAGTGTCTCTGACACGGCCATTGTGAACCTCCCCTGTGAGAGAGAGAGAGAGACACCCAGACCCAGTGTCTCTGTGTCTCTGACACGGCCATTGTGAACCTCCCCTGTGAGAGAGAGAGACACCCAGTGTCTCAGTGTCTCTGACACGGCCATTGTGAACCCCTCCTGTGAGAGAGAGAGACACCCAGTGTCTCTGTGTCTCTGACACGGCCATCGTGAGTCTCTCTGTGAGAGAGAGAGAGACACCCAGACCCAGTGTCTCAGTGTCTCTGACACGGCCATCGTGAACCTCCCCTGTGAGAGAGAGAGACACCCAGTGTCTCTGTGTCTCTGACACGGCCATCGTGAACCTCCCCTGTGTGAGAGAGGGACACCCAGACCCAGTGTCTCTGTGTCTCTGACACGGCCATTGTGAACCCCTCCTGTGAGAGAGAGACACCCAGACCCAGTGTCTCTGTGTCTCTGACACGGCCATTGTGAACCTCCCCTGTGAGAGAGAGAGACACCCAGTGTCTCTGTGTCTCTGACACGGCCATAGTGAGTCTCTCTGTGAGAGAGAGAGAGAGACACCCAGTGTCTCGGTGTCTCTGACACGGCCATTGTGAACCTCCCCTGTGAGAGAGAGAGAGAGACACCCAGACCCAGTGTCTCAGTGTCTCTGACACGGCCATCGTGAACCCCTCAGAGAGAAAGGCAGAGACACCTGTAACAGCAATGTCTTTGTACACACGCGCACAAGAACAACAGCACAACACCCCATTCCGTCTGTTTTAATTTCAAACTCATTTACTCTCCGCGTATGAATTGAACCGCCGCCGCCGCCATCGTTATAAGAAGTATTTTATAAGTTGTTGTGTTTTGTCGTAAGGGTTGTGAGCAGGTTGTGTTTTTTTGTACATTTTTGTTTACTTTAAACTGACAAATTTTATAATGCGGCAGCAGCAGCAGCATTGCAAATAGGGCCAAACCACTGTCACTCAAACGCTCACCCGCTCACCATGTGAGCCAATCACCGCCACCACCACTCACCAAGCGAGCCAATCATCACCACCGCTCACCACGCGACCCATTCACCACCACCACTCACCACGCGACCCATTCACCACCACCACTCACCACGCGACCCATTCACCACCACCACTCACCACGCGACCCATTCACCACCACCGCTCACCATGCGACCCATTCACCACCACCACTCACCACGCGACCCATTCACCACCACCACTCACCACGCGACCCATTCACCACCACCGCTCACCACGCGACCCATTCACCACCACCACTCACCACGCGAGCCAATCACCACCACCACTCACCACGCGAGCCAATCACCACCACCACTCACCATACGAACCAATCACCACCACCACTCACCACGCGACCCATTCACCACCACCACTCACCACGCGAGCCAATCACCACCACCACTCACCACGCGAGCCAATCACCACCACCACTCACCACGCGAGCCAATCACCACCACCACTCACCAAGCGAACCAATCACCACCACCACTCACCACGCGAGCCAATCACCACCACCACTCACCACGCGACCCATTCACCACCACCACTCACCACGCGAGCCAATCACCACCACCACTCACCACGCGACCCATTCACCACCACCACTCACCACGCGAGCCAATCACCACCACCACTCACCACGCGAGCCAATCACCACCACCACTCACCAAGCGAACCAATCACCACCACCACTCACCACGCGAGCCAATCACCACCACCACTCACCACGCGACCCATTCACCACCACCACTCACCACGCGAGCCAATCACCACCACCACTCACCACGCGACCCATTCACCACCACCACTCACCACGCGACCCATTCACCACCACCACTCACCACGCGAACCATTCACCACCACCACTCACCACGCGAGCCAATCACCACCACCACTCACCACGCGACCCATTCACCACCACCACTCACCACGCGACCCATTCACCACCACCACTCACCACGCGACCCATTCACCACCACCACTCACCACGCGACCCATTCACCACCACCACTCACCACGCGACCCATTCACCACCACCACTCACCACGCGACCCATTCACCACCACCACTCACCACGCGACCCATTCACCACCACCACTCACCACGCGACCCATTCACCACCACCACTCACCACGCGACCCATTCACCACCACCACTCACCAAGCGACCCATTCACCACTCACCACTCACCAAGCGAACCAATCACCACCACCACTCACCACGCGACCCATTCACCACCACCACTCACCAAGCGAACCAATCACCACCACTCACCACGCGACCCATTCACCACCACCACTCACCAAGCGACCCATTCACCACTCACCACTCACCAAGCGAACCAATCACCACCACCACTCACCACGCGACCCATTCACCACCACCACTCACCAAGCGAACCAATCACCACCACCGCTCACCACGCGACCCATTCACCACCACCGCTCACCACTCACCACGCGACCCATTCACCACCACCACTCACCACTCACCACGCGACCCATTCACCACCACCACTCACCAAGCGAACCAATCACCACCACCGCTCACCACGCGACCCATTCACCACCACCACTCACCACTCACCACGCGACCCATTCACCACCACCACTCACCAAGCGAACCAATCACCACCACCGCTCACCACGCGACCCATTCACCACCACCGCTCACCACTCACCACGCGACCCATTCACCACCACCACTCACCACTCACCACGCGACCCATTCACCACCACCACTCACCAAGCGAACCAATCACCACCACCGCTCACCACGCGACCCATTCACCACCACCGCTCACCACTCACCACGCGACCCATTCACCACCACCGCTCACCAAGCGAACCAATCACCACCACCGCTCACCACGCGACCCATTCACCACCACCGCTCACCACGCGACCCATTCACCACCACCACTCACCACGCGACCCATTCACCACCACCGCTCACCACGCGACCCATTCACCACCACCACTCACCACGCGACCCAATCACCACCACCACTCACCACGCGACCCATTCACCACCACCACTCACCACGCGACCCATTCACCACCACCGCTCACCACGCGACCCATTCACCACCACCGCTCACCACGCGACCCATTCACCACCACCACTCACCACGCGACCCATTCACCACCACCACCGCTCACCCATTCACCACCACCACTCACCACGCGACCCAATCACCACCACCACTCACCACGCGACCCATTCACCACCACCGCTCACCACGCGACCCATTCACCACCACCACTCACCACGCGACCCAATCACCACCACCACTCACCACGCGACCCATTCACCACCACCACTCACCACGCGACCCATTCACCACCACCGCTCACCACGCGACCCAATCACCACCACCACTCACCACGCGACCCATTCACCACCACCACTCACCACGCGACCCATTCACCACCACCACTCACCACGCGACCCAATCACCACCACCACTCACCACGCGACCCATTCACCACCACCGCTCACCACGCGACCCATTCACCACCACCGCTCACCACGCGACCCATTCACCACCACCACTCACCACGCGACCCAATCACCACCACCACTCACCACGCGACCCATTCACCACCACCGCTCACCACGCGACCCATTCACCACCACCACTCACCACGCGACCCATTCACCACCACCGCTCACCACGCGACCCATTCACCACCACCACTCACCACGCGACCCATTCACCACCACCGCTCACCACGCGACCCATTCACCACCACCACTCACCACGCGACCCATTCACCACCACCACTCACCAAGCGAACCAATCACCACTCACCACTCACCAAGCGAACCAATCACCACCACCACTCACCACGCGACCCATTCACCACCACCACTCACCAAGCGAACCAATCACCACCACCACTCACCACGCGACCCATTCACCACCACCACTCACCACGCGACCCATTCACCACCACCACTCACCAAGCGAACCAATCACCACCACCACTCACCACGCGACCCATTCACCACCACCACTCACCAAGCGAACCAATCACCACCACCACTCACCACGCGACCCATTCACCACCACCACTCACCAAGCGACCCATTCACCACCACCACTCACCAAGCGACCCATTCACCAAGCGAACCAATCACCACCACCACTCACCACGCGACCCATTCACCACCACCACTCACCACGCGACCCATTCACCACCACCACTCACCAAGCGACCCATTCACCACCACCACTCACCACGCGACCCATTCACCACCACCACTCACCAAGCGACCCATTCACCAAGCGAACCAATCACCACCACCACTCACCACGCGACCCATTCACCACCACCACTCACCAAGCGAACCAATCACCACCACCACTCACCACGCGAACCATTCACCACCACCACTCACCACGCGACCCATTCACCACCACCGCTCACCACGCGACCCATTCACCACCACCACCGCTCACCCATTCACCATTCAAGCCATGTTTTATCTACTGCTGCTGTTGCTGCTGCATTGGCACCACACGCGCCTACACAACCAAGCCTTATTCACAGCCACTACCACCACCACTACAACCACCACCACCACCGTCTTCCTGTGCTAGAAGCCATCACGACCACCACAACCACCACTGCCTCAACCACAACCACCTCAACCACCACCGTTCTACTGCGCTAGAAACCACAACCACCACCACCACCTCAACCACCACCACAACCACCACCACAACCACCACCACAACCACCACCTCAACCACAACCACCTCAACCACCACCACAACCACCACCACAACCACCACTACAACCATCACCACAACCACCACAACCACCACCACTACAACCATCACCTCCACCAGCGTCTTCCTGTGCTAGAAGCCATCACGACCACCACCACTAGAACCACCACCACTAGAACCACCACCACAACCACCACCTCAACCATAACCACCACCTCAACCACCACCTCAACCACCACCACAACCACCACCACAACCACCACTACAACCATCACCACAACCACCACAACCACCACCAGTGTCTTCCTGTGCTAGAAGCCATCACGACCACCACCACTAGAACCACCACCACTAGAACCACCACCACAACCACCACCACAACCACCACCACAACCACCACCACCGCCATCCTCCTCTGGGGTGCTGTCTATGCCACGTGCCATCATGCCCTCCGCCATCTCACGTTGTCGTTGGCCTACTCTTCCGTTTTGCCGGCTGGACCTAATTATAAACAAGGTTAAAATTTCACTTTTTTTTTTGCTTTAATGTTACACGCCCGTTTAGGGCCTTCGGTGATTATACATTTTCGTTGTTGTTGTTGTTGTTGGTTTGTCGGCGTCATCGTCGTCGTTATCGTTGTTGTCGCGGTATTTGCTTCTGGCCATGCAATCCGCTGTGGGTTTTTTTTCTAAATCACAGTCCGTCCCGCCAACCCCCTCCCCCCCTCCCCCCCATTAAACTATTTAACTTTATTATTTTTTAAAGATTTTCTACCAGGTTTGTTAAGGTGCCCTTCCCACCCAGCCGCACACACACACACACTGAGCTGACACCTTAGCTGCTGGACATCTGTGAACGGAGAGCTTTTATCGCGCATCGCATTCCTCCGGTTTGAATTAAACAATATCTATCCGTCTGTCATTCACGTCCTCATTGGAGCGCTGCTTCCCCGCCCGTCGCGAACGATTGCTCGTCCCAGTGACGTCATCGTCGACATCGGAGACATCGTCGCCGAGACATCGGTGACGTCATCGTCGCCGAGACATCGGTGACGTCATCGTCGACATCGTCCGCGTGGACATTGAGAGCGGCAGCCACATTAGTCTAGTCGCTCGTTCCCACAGAGACCCAAACCCACAGAGTCCCACAGAAACCCAAACCCACAGAGTCCCACAGAGACCCAAACCCACAGAGTCCCACAGAGACCCAAACCCACAAGAGTCCCACAGAGACCCAAACCCACAGAGTCCCACAGAGACTCGTAGAGATCCACAGAGACCCAAACCCACAGAGTCCCACAGAGACCCAAACCCACAGAGTCCCACAGAGACCCAAACCCACAGAGTCCCACAGAGACCCAAACCCACAGAGTCCCACAGAGACCCAAACCCACAGAGTCCCACAGAGACCCAAACCCACAGAGTCCCACAGAGACCCAAACCCACAGAGTCCCACAGAGACCCAAACCCACAGAGTCCCACAGAGACCACAGAGTCCCACAGAGACTCGTAGAGATCCACAGAGACCCAAACCCACAGAGTCCCACAGAGACCCAAACCCACAGAGTCCCACAGAGACCCAAACCCACAAAGTCCCACAGAGACCCAAACCCACAGAGTCCCACAGAGACCCAAACCCACAGAGTCCCACAGAGACCCAAACCCACAGAGTCCCACAGAGACCCAAACCCACAGAGTCCCACAGAGACCCAAACCCACAGAGTCCCACAGAGACCCAAACCCACAGAGTCCCACAGAGACCCAAACCCACAGAGTCCCACAGAGACCCAAACCCACAAAGTCCCACAGAGACCCAAACCCACAGAGTCCCACAGAGACCCAAACCCACAGAGTCCCACAGAGACTCGTAGAGATCCACAGAGACCCAAACCCACAGAGTCCCACAGAGACCCAAACCCACAGAGTCCCACAGAGACCCAAACCCACAGAGTCCCACAGAGACTCGTAGAGATCCACAGAGACCCAAACCCACAGAGTCCCACAGAGACCCAAACCCACAGAGTCCCACAGAGACCCAAACCCACAGAGTCCCACAGAGACCCAAACCCACAAAGTCCCACAGAGACCCAAACCCACAAAGTCCCACAGAGACCCAAACCCACAGAGTCCCACAGAGACCCAAACCCACAGAGTCCCACAGAGACCCAAACCCACAGAGTCCCACAGAGACCCAAACCCACAGAGTCCCACAGAGACCCAAACCCACAGAGTCCCACAGAGACCCAAACCCACAGAATCCCACAGAGTCCGACAGAGTCCTACAGAGACCCATACTCACAGAGACCCATAGAGACCTACAGAGACCCATAGAGACCCACAGAGACCCACAAAGTCCCACAGAATCTGACAGAGTCCTACAGAGACCCATAGAGACCCATACTCACAGAGACCCACAGAGACCCATAGAGACCTACAGAGACCCATAGAGACCCACAGAATCCGACAGTCCCACAGAGACCCACAGAGACCCATAGAGACCCACAGAGTCCCACAGAGACCCATATAGACCCATAGAGACCCATAGAGACTCATAGAGACCCATACAGAGTCCCACAGAGACCCAAACCCACAGAGACCCAAACCCACAGAGTCCCACAGAGTCCCACAGAGACCCATAGAGATCCACAGAGACCCACAGAGTCCCACAGAATCCGACAGTCCCACAAAGACCCACAGAGACCCATAGAGACCCACAGAGTCCCACAGAGTCCCATATAGACCCATAGAGACCCATACAGAGTCCCACAGAGACCCAAACCCACAGAGACCCAAACCCACAGAGTCCCACAGAGACCCATAGAGACCCACAGAGTCCCACAGAGACCCATAGAGATCCACAGAGACCCACAGAGTCCCACAGAATCCGACAGTCCCACAAAGACCCACAGAGACCCATAGAGACCCATAGAGACCCACAGAGACCCACAGAGTCCCACAGAATCCGACAGTCCCACAAAGACCCACAGAGACCCATAGAGACCCACAGAGACCCACAGAGACCCACAGAATCCGACAGTCCCACAAAGACCCACAGAGACCCATAGAGACCCACAGAGACCCACAGAGTCCCACAGAATCCGACAGTCCCACAAAGACCCACAGAGACCCATAGAGACCCATAGAGATCCACAGAGACCCACATAGTCCCACAGAATCCGACAGTCCCACAAAGACCCACAGAGACCCATAGAGACCCATAGAGATCCACAGAGACCCACAGAGTCCCACAGAATCCCACAGAGACCCACAGAGACCCACAGAGTCCCACAGAATCCGACAGTCCCACAGAAACCCACAGAATCCCACACAAATGTAGAGAGAGAGCTCAAGGAAGTTGCTCGCTTATCATCGCCATCATCGCGTGGCCATTTATAGCACCGGGTCTCAGCGTCTAGACACTGAGTGTCTCAGTGTCTAGACACCGTGTCTCAGTGTCTAGACACCGGGTCTCAGCGTCTAGACACCGGGTCTCAGCGTCTAGACACCGTGTCTCAGCGTCTAGACACCGTGTCTCAGCGTCTAGACACCGTGTCTCAGCGTCTAGACACCGTGTCTCAGCGTCTAGACACCGTGTCTCAGCGTCTAGACACCGTGTCTCAGCGTCTAGACACCGTGTCTCAGCGTCTAGACACCGTGTCTCAGCGTCTAGACACCGTGTCTCAGTGTCTAGACACCGTGTCTCAGGGTCTAGACACCGTGTCTCAGTGTCTAGACACCGTGTCTCAGTGTCTAGACACCGTGTCTCAGTGTCTAGACACCGTGTCTCAGCGTCTAGACACCGGGTTTCAGCGTCTAGACACCGTGTCTCAGTGTCTAGACACCGTGTCTCAGTGTCTAGACACCGTGTCTCAGTGTCTAGACACCGTGTCTCAGGGTCTAGAGACACCGTGTCTCAGTGTCTAGACACCGTGTCTCAGTGTCTAGACACCGTGTCTCAGGGTCTAGAGACACCGTGTTTCAGTGTCTAGACACCGTGTCTCAGTGTCTAAACACCGTGTCTCAGCGTCTAGACACCGGGTCTCAGCGTCTAGACACCGTGTCTCAGTGTCTAGACACCGTGTCTCAGTGTCTAGACACCGGGTCTCAGTGTCTAGACACCGTGTCTCAGTGTCTAGACACCGTGTCTCAGTGTCTAGACACCGTGTCTCAGCGTCTAGACACCGTGTCTCAGCGTCTAGACACCGTGTCTCAGCGTCTAGACACCGTGTCTCAGCGTCTAGACACCGTGTCTCAGTGTCTAGACACCGTGTCTCAGCGTCTAGACACCGGGTCTCAGCGTCTAGACACCGTATCTCAGTGTCTAGACACCGTGTCTCAGTGTCTAGACACTGTGTCTCAGTGTCTAGACACCGTGTCTCAGTGTCTAGACACCGTGTCTCAGTGTCTAGACACCGGGTCTCATCGTCTAGACACCGTGTCTCAGTGTCTAGACACCGGGTCTCAGTGTCTAGACACCGTGTCTCAGCGTCTAGACACCGGGTCTCAGTGTCTAGACACCGTGTCTCGGTGTCTAGACACCGGGTCTCGGTGTCTAGAGACACCGTGTCTCAGTGTCTAGACACCGTGTCTCAGTGTCTAGACACCGTGTCTCAGTGTCTAGACACCGTGTCTCAGTGTCTAGACACCGTGTCTCAGCGTCTAGACACCGGGTCTCAGCGTCTAGACACCGTGTCTCAGTGTCTAGACATCGGGTCTCAGTGTCTAGAGACACCGTGTCTCAGTGTCTAGACACCGGGTCTCATCGTCTAGACACCGTGTCTCAGTGTCTAGACACCGGGTCTCAGTGTCTAGACACCGGGTCTCAGTGTCTAGACACCGTGTCTCAGTGTCTAGACACCGTGTCTCAGTGTCTAGAGACACCGTGTCTCAGTGTCTAGACACCGTGTCTCAGTGTCTAGACACCGTGTCTCAGTGTCTAGACACCGGGTCTCAGTGTCTAGACACCGTGTCTCAGTGTCTAGACACCGTGTCTCAGTGTCTAGACACCGTGTCTCAGTGTCTAGACACCGTGTCTCAGTGTCTAGACACCGTGTCTCAGTGTCTAGACACCGTGTCTCAGTGTCTAGACACCGTGTCTCAGTGTCTAGACACCGGGTCTCAGTGTCTAGAGACACCGTGTCTCAGTGTCTAGACACCGTGTCTCAGCGTCTAGACACCGTGTCTCAGCGTCTAGACACCGTGTCTCAGCGTCTAGACACCGTGTCTCAGTGTCTAGACACCGGGTCTCAGTGTCTAGACACCGTGTCTCAGCGTCTAGACACCGTGTCTCAGCGTCTAGACACCGTGTCTCAGCGTCTAGACACCGTGTCTCAGTGTCTAGACACCGTGTCTCAGTGTCTAGACACCGTGTCTCAGTGTCTAGACACCGTGTCTCAGCGTCTAGACACCGGGTCTCAGCGTCTAGACACCGTGTCTCAGTGTCTAGACACCGGGTCTCAGCGTCTAGACACCGTGTCTCAGCGTCTAGACACCGTGTCTCAGCGTCTAGACACCGTGTCTCAGCGTCTAGACACCATGTCTCAGCGTCTAGACACCGTGTCTCAGCGTCTAGACACCGTGTCTCAGCATCTAGACACCGGGTCTCAGTGTCTAGACACCGTGTCTCAGTGTCTAGACACCGTGTCTCAGCGTCTAGACACCGTGTCTCAGTGTCTAGACACCGTGTCTCAGCGTCTAGACACCGGGTCTCAGTGTCTAGACACCGTGTCTCAGTGTCTAGACACCGTGTCTCAGTGTCTAGACACCGTGTCTCAGCGTCTAGACACCGGGTCTCAGTGTCTAGACACCGTGTCTCAGTGTCTAGACACCGTGTCTCAGCGTCTAGACACCGGGTCTCAGTGTCTAGACACCGTGTCTCAGTGTCTAGACACCGTGTCTCAGCGTCTAGACACCGTGTCTCAGTGTCTAGACACCGTGTCTCAGCGTCTAGACACCGTGTCTCAGTGTCTAGACACCGTGTCTCAGCGTCTAGACACCGTGTCTCAGTGTCTAGACACCGTGTCTCAGTGTCTCCTGTCATTCCACAGGGCTCACGCTTCCCCGATCACCTGCCTCGTCGTATCAGCCGTCTAGCCGGTTCTTCTTTTGGTGGACCGCGTGTGTGTCACTGTGTGTGTGTGTCACTGTGTGTGTGTGTCACTGTGTGTGTGTGTGTCACTGTGTGTGTGTGTCACTGTGTGTGTGTGTGTGTGTCACTGTGTGTGTGTGTCACTGTGTGTGTGTGTGTCAACACACACACACAGTGACACACACAAACACCCTGATACACACACATACCCTGATACTGACATAAACACAGTAAGACAGAGATTCCTTGTATCGCCTTCACATACTTCACATACTTTTCGGTCCAGTGCTGTTTGCGAGTAGCAGCATACACACGCAAAGACCCCCCGTATAGCCTGTACAGACTGCAGGGGCAAGTGCTGTTAGCGAGCACCTATGAAGGCCGGAACCGTACACGAGGGGGTGGGTGGCCAGCACCACGCCCGGCCGTCTTTGTCTCCCCAGTGGCGATGTTTAGTACACACCGCACCAGGGACTCATTTGAGGCTGAGTCGACCTATTGGAGGCCCAGGACCGGTTCAGATAATCGCCGTGAGCGGGAATTGAACTCGGGTCGCCAGGTTCGTAGCGCGAACCGCTGCACCACCGCTCTCCCTACACACACACACAGTGACACACAGTGACACACTTACACACAGACACACTGACACAGACACACAAACACACACACTAAGAGACAAACACTGACACACACACACGGGGGGGGGGGGGGGGGGCTACACCTGAGTGTGTGTGTGTGTCTGTGTGTCACTGTGTGTGTGTGTCTATGTGTGTGTCTGTGTGTGTGTGTGTCTGTGTGTGTGTGTATGTGTGTCACTGTGTGTGTCTGTGTGTGTGTGTCTGTGTGTGTGTCTATGTGTGTCACTGTGTCTGTGTGTCACTGTGTGTGTGTCTGTGTGTGTTTGTCAGTGTGTGTGTCAGTGTGTGTGTGTCTGTGTGTGTGTGTCTGTGTGTGTGTGTCTGTGTGTGTGTCTATGTGTGTCACTGTGTCTGTGTGTCACTGTGTGTGTGTGTGTGTCAGTGTGTGTGTGTCTGTGTGTGTGTCTATGTGTGTCTGTGTGTGTCTGTATGTGTGTCTGTGTGTGTTTGTCAGTGTGTGTGTGTCAGTGTGTGTGTGTCTGTGTGTGTGTCTGTGTGTGTGTGTATGTGTGTGTGTGTGTGTCAGTGTGTGTGTGTCAGTGTGTGTGTGTCTGTGTGTGTGTGTCTGTATGTGTGTCTGTGTGTGTTTGTCAGTGTGTGTGTGTCAGTGTGTGTGTGTCTGTGTGTGTGTCTGTGTGTGTGTGTATGTGTGTGTGTGTGTGTCAGTGTGTGTGTGTCTGTGTGTGTGTGTGTCTGTGTGTGTGTGTCAGTGTGTGTGTGTCTGTGTGTGTGACACAGTGGGGAGTGATTTCGCTGTCTCGAGTTCCCGGAAGTTTCTCGCTCTGCCTGCAGAGCCTCACTCAGTGAGCCGTGAGTGAGGCTAGACACAGACACACACAGACACACAGACAGAGACACAGACACACAGAGACACAGACACAGAGACACAGACATACACAGACACACACAGAGACACAGACACACACAGACACACAGACAGAGACACAGACACACAGAGACACAGACACAGAGACACAGACATACACAGACACACACAGAGACACAGACACACACAGACACACAGATAGAGACACAGACACACAGAGACACAGACACAGAGACACAGACATACACAGACACACACAGAGACACAGACACACACAGACACACAGACAGAGACACAGACACACACATAGACACAGATACACACAGAGACACACACTGAGACACAGACAGACACACAGACAGAGACACAGACACACACAGAGACACACAGACAGAGACACAGACACACACAGACACACAGACAGAGACACAGACAGAGAGACAGAGACACACAGAGACACAGACAGAGACACAGACACACAGAGACACACACAGACACAGGCAGAGAGACAGAGACACAGACACACAGAGACACAGACAGAGAGACAGAGACACAGACACACAGAAACACAGAGACACAGAGACAGATACACACGAGTTAGACAGAGACCCACTTGGCTGTCCAGCTCGAGACACGTGGGCCCTGCAGGTAAGTGGTGGTGAGTGGTGGTGGTGAGGGTGGTGAGGGTGGTGGTGAGTGGTGGTAGTGGTGAGGGTGGTGAGGGTGGTGGTGAGTGGTGGTAGTGGTGAGGGTGGTGAGGGTGGTGGTGAGTGGTGGTGGTGGTGAGTGGTGGTAGTGGTGAGGGTGGTGAGGGTGGTGGTGAGTGGTGATGGTGAGTGGTGGTGGTGAGGGTGGTGAGGGTGGTGAGGGTGGTGGTGAGTAGTGAGGGTGGTGAGGGTGGTGGTGAGTGGTGGTGAGTGGTGGTGAGTGGTGGTAGTGGTGAGGGTGGTGGTGAGTGGTGGTGGTGGTGAGTGTGGTAGTGGTGAGGGTGAGTGTGGTAGTGGTGAGGGGTGGTAGTGGTGAGTGTGGTAGTGAGTGTGGTAGTGGTGAGGGTGGTGGTGAGTGGTGAGTGTGGTAGTGGTGAGGGTGATAGTGGTGAGTGTGGTAGTGGTGAGGGTGGTAGTGGTGAGTGTGGTAGTGGTGGTGGTGAAGGTGGTGGTGAGTGTGTATGGTGAGTGTGGTAGTGGTGGTGGTGAAGGTGGTGGTGAGGGTGGTAGTGGTGAGTGTGGTAGTGGTGGTGGTGAAGGTGGTGGTGAGTGGTGAGTGTGGTAGTGGTGAGGGTGGTAGTGGTGGTGGTGAAGGTGGTGGTGTGAGTGTGGTAGTAGTGAGTGTGGTAGTGGTGGTGGTGAAGGTGGTGGTGAGTGTGGTAGTGGTGAGTATGGTAGTGGTGAGTGTGGTAGTGGTGGTGGTGAAGGTGGTGGTGAGTGGTGAGTGTGGTAGTGAGTGTGGTAGTGGTGAGTGTGGTAGTGGTGAGGGTGGTGGTAGTGAGTGGTGGTGGTGGTGAGGGTGGTGGTGGTGAGTGGTGGTGGTAGTGGTGGTTGTGATGGTGGTAGTGTTGGTTGTGATGGTGGTAGTGGTGGTTGTGGTGGTGGTAGTAGTGGTTGTGATGGTGGTAGTGGTGGTTGTGATGGTGGTAGTGGTGGTTGTGATGGTAGTTGTAGTGGTGGTTGTGATGGTTGTAGTTGTGGTAGTGGTGGTTGTGGTGGTAGTGGTGGTTGTGATGGTGGTAGTGGGTGGTTGTGGTGGTGGTAGTGGTGGTTGTGGTGGTGATAGAAGTGGTTGTGGTGGTTGTGATGGTGGTAGTGGTGGTTGTGGTGGTGGTAGTGGTGGTTGTGATGGTGGTGGTAGTGGTGGTTGTGATGGTGGTAGTAGTGGTTGTGGTGGTTGTGATGGTGGTAGTGGTGGTTGTGGTGGTGGTAGTGGTTGTGATGGTAGTGGTAGTGGTGGTTGTGATGGTGGTAGTAGTGGTTGTGGTGGTGGTCGTGATGGTAGTGGTAGTAGTGGTTGTGATGGTAGTGGTAGTGGTGCTTGTGATGGTAGTATGATGACCGGCACCAGCCTCTGTGGAGGAGGAGGCTCGTGAAGGACGCTGCTGCTGCTACTGGGCAGTGCCAGGCTAGGTGCGCCTTGAGGCTACTGGGCAGTTGGAGGCAACAGCGGAGGGCGGAGGAGCGACGCTCACAACAACGAGCGGAGCGCCGGGCGGATAAAAACGCAGCGAGTAGACACAGTAGGGGGCACAGGTGGTGCATCGGCCACTCATCTCAGTCGGTCGACCCGTGGCACCTGCTGGGTCTGTCCCGTGACCTCCTCCTGCACCTAGCCTGGCACAGCAGTCAACCCATGGCACCTGCTGGGTCTGTCCCGTGACCTCCTCCTGCACCTAGCCTGGCACAGTAGTCAACCCATGGCACCTGCAGGGTCTGCCCCGTGACCTCCTGCACCTAGCCTGGCACAGCAGTCAACCCACGGCACCTGCAGGGTCTGTCCCGTGACCTCCTCCTGCACCTAGCCTGGCACAGCAGTCAACCCACGGCACCTGCAGGGTCTGTCCCGTGACCTCCTCCTGCACCTAGCCTGGCACAGCAGTCAACCCCACGGCACCTGCAGGGTCTGTCCCGTGACCTCCTCCTGCACCTAGCCTGGCACAGCAGTCAACCCACGGCACCTGCTGGGTCTACGTCGAGCCTTCGACACTTCACGTGACTTCAAAGTGCACCTAGCCTGGCTCAGTGGTGACGTGAGTTCTTGCATTGGTGGTTTATAATGGTCTAATACTGTATGCACACGCACATACACACACATACACACACACACATTTCAAATATCATCACTGGTCATAACACATATACACTGTTAGTTGTAGACACAATCTCTCAGTCACGTACCCACTCAACCACCCACTCACTCACCCTCCATTCACTCACCCACTCATCCACACCACTCACCCACACACTCACTCACCCACACATTGCACTCACCCACTCCCTCATTCACCCACTCACTCACCCACCCACTCCATCACCCACACAGTCACTCACCCACTCCCTCACTCACCCACTCACTCACCCACTAATCCATCCACCCACCCACTCACCTGCCCACCCATCCAAACAACCACAAACTCAGCCACATTGGTCACTCACTCACTTACAACACACACACTTCCTCATACTGACATCATTACCTACTCACCCACACACTCACAAACTTCCCCATACTCCAACCATTCTCCCCCCCCCCCCATTCACCAATACCCCCACCAAATTACTTCCTCACCCACCCACCCACTCACCCACCCACCCATCCACCCACCCACCCACTCACTCACCCACCCACTCACCCACCCACCCACTCACCCACTCACCCGCCCACCCACTCACCCGCCCACCCAATCACCCACCCACTCACCACCCATCCACCCACCCACCCACTCACTCACTCACCCACTCACTCACTCACCCACCCAATCACCCACCCACCCACTCACCCACTCACCCACCCACCCACTCACCCACCCACCCGCCCACCCACTCACTCACCCACCCACTCACCCACCCACCCACCTCACCCACTCACCCCGCCCACCCACTCACCCGCCCACCCAATCACCCACCCACTCACCCACCCATCCACCCCCCACCCACTCACCCACCCACTCACCCACCCACTCACTCACTCACCCACCCACCCGCTCACTCACTCACCCACCCACCCCACTCACTCATTCACCCACTCACCCACCCGCCCCACCCATCCACCCACCCACCCACTCACTCACCCACCCACCCACCCACCCACTCACCCACCCACCCACTCACTCATTCACCCACTCACCCACCCGCCCACCCACCCTCCCACCCACTCACCCTCCCACCCACCAACCCACCCAACCCTCCCACCAACCCACTCACCCACCCACCTCAAACGATGTCCACCCCTCCCGAGCCTCGGCACCGCAGCAACACATCCCTCGTGTCCACCACCACCACCACCATGTCCACCACCACCACCCTCTACAGATTCGTCTCGTGCGAGCCGCACAAGTTGAGCTTCGCCAAGGGGGCCCACATGCTCGTACTGAGGCCGCACCGGGCAGAAGACCTGAAGCCCGTGCCCCGGGCCCCCCCCCCAAGACCCCGCCCCCCCACCCCCCCCGCCCCCCACCCCCCTGTCCCCCACCTTCCTGCCCCCCACCCCCCCAGTCCTCTACCCCCCCTGTCCCGTACCCCCCCGCCCCCTACCCCCCCCGTCCCCCACCCCCCCTGTCCCCCACCCCCCTGCCCCCCACCCCCCTGCCCCTCACCCCCCTGCCCCCCACCCCCCCTGCCCCCCCACCCCCCTGCCCCCCACCCCCCTGTCCCCCACCTTCCTGTCCCCCACCCCCCTGCCCCCCACCCCTCAGAGCGACATGGCCTGGGCGCTGTGTCAGGACACGGAGGGGCGTCTCGGTCTCGTGCCGTGGGACTTCCTGAGCACTCCCGAGGTGTACATCACCATCGTGAGTGGTGATGGTGGTGGTGATGGTGGTGGTGATGGTGGTGGTGATGGTGGTGGTGGTGGTGATGGTGGTGATGGTGATGGTGGTGGTGGTGGTGATGGTGGTGGTGGTGATGGTGGTGGTGATGGTGGTGGTGGTGGTGATGGTGGTGGTGATGATGGTGGTGGTGATGGTGGTGGTGATGGTGGTGGTGGTGGTGGTGATGGTGGTGATGGTGGTGGTGGTGGTGATGGTGGTGGTGGTGGTGATGGTGGTGATGGTGATGGTGGTGGTGATGATGGTGGTGGTGGTGATGGTGGTGGTGATGGTGGTGGTGGTGATGGGGTGTGGTGGTGGTGGTGATGGTGGTGGTGGTGGTGGTGATGGTGGTGATGGTGATGGTGGTGGTGATGGTGGTGGTGATGGTGGTGGTGATGGTGGTGGTGGTGATGGTGGGGTGGTGGTGATGGTGGTGGTGATGGTGGTGATGGTGATGGTGGTGGTGATGGTGGGTGGTGGTGGTGGTGGTGGTGATGGTGGTGGTGGTGATGGTGGTGATGGTGATGGTGGGTGGTGGTGGTGGATGGTGGTGGTGGTGGTGATGGTGGTGGTGATGGTGGTGGTGGTGGTGATGGTGGGGATGGTGGATGGGTGGTGATGGTGGTGGTGTGGTGATGGTGGTGGTGATGGTGGTGGTGGTGGTGATGGTGGTGATGGTGGTGGTGGTGATGGTGTGGTGATGGTGGTGGTGGTGGTGATGGTGGTGGTGGTGGTGATGGTGGTGATGGTGTGAGGTGGTGGGTGATGGTGGTGGTGGTGATGGTGGTGGTGATGGTGGTGATGGTGGTGATGGTGATGGTGGTGGTGATGGTGGTGGTGATGATGGTGGTGGTGGTGATGGTGGTGGTGGTGGTGATGGTGGTGTGATGGTGGTGATGGTGATGGTGGTGGTGATGGTGGTGGTGGTGGTGATGGTGGTGGTGGTGGTGATGGTGGTGATGGTGATGGTGGTGGTGGTGGTGATGGTGGTGGGTGGTGATGGTGGTGGTGATGGTGGTGGTGGTGGTGATGGTGGTGATGGATGGTGGTGGTGATGGTGGTGGTGATGGTGGTGGTGGTGGTGATGTGGTGGTGGTGGTGATGGGTGATGGTGATGGTGGTGTGGTGGTGATGGTGGTGGTGGTGATGGTGGTGGTGATGGTGGTGGTGGTGGTGATGGTGGTGGTGATGATGGTGGTGGTGATGGTGGTGGTGATGGTGGTGGTGGTGTGGTGGTGGTGATGGTGGTGGTGGTGATGGTGGTGGTGTGGTGATGGTGGTGATGGTGATGGTGGTGGTGATGATGGTGGTGGTGGTGATGGTGGTGGTGATGGTGGTGGTGGTGGTGATGGTGGTGGTGGGTGTGATGGTGGTGGTGGTGTGGTGATGGTGGTGATGGTGTGGTGGTGGTGATGGTGGTGGTGATGGTGGTGGTGTGGTGGTGGTGGTGATGGTGGTGGTGGTGGTGATGGTGGTGGTGATGGTGGTGTGGTGATGGTGGTGGTGGTGGTGGTGGTGTGATGTGGTGGAGTGGTGATGGTGGTGATGGTGATGGTGGTGATGGTGGTGATGGTGGTGGTGATGATGGTGGTGGTGATGGTGGTGGTGGTGGTGATGGTGAGTGGTGATGGTGGTGGTGATGGTGGTGGTGATGGTGGTGGTGGTGGTGATGGTGGTGGTGGTGGTGATGGTGGTGGTGATGGTGGTGATGGTGATGGTGGTGGTGATGGTGGTGGTGGTGGTGATGGTGGTGGTGGTGGTGATGGTGGTGATGGTGAGGTGGTGGTGTGGTGATGGTGGTGGTGGTGATGGTGGTGGTGATGGTGGTGGTGATGGTGGTGATGGTGATGGTGGTGGTGATGGTGGTGGTGATGGTGGTGGTGGTGGTGATGGTGGTGGTGGTGATGGTGGTGGTGATGGTGGTGATGGTGATGGTGTGGTGATGGTGGTGGTGGTGGTGATGGTGGTGGTGGTGGTGATGGTGGTGGTGGTGGTGATGGTGGTGGTGGTGATGGTGGTGAGTGGTGGGTGATGTGGTGGTGGTGATGGTGGTGGTGGTGGTGGTGATGGTGGTGATGATGGTGGTGGTGATGGTGTGGTGAGTGGTGTTGGTGGTGATGGAGGTGGTGGTGGTGCTGTGGTGATGGTGATGTGGATTGGTGGTGGTGATGGTGGTGGTGTGATGGTGGATGGTGCTGGTGGTGGTGGTGGTGATGGTGGTGGTGCTGTGGTGGTGCGTGGTGTAGGAGGTGGTGTGGTGATGGTGGTGCTGGTGGTGATGGTGGAGGAGATGGTGATGGTGGTGGTGAGATGGTGGGTGCTGGTGATGGTGGTGTGGATGATGTAGGTGGTGGTGATGGTGGTGGTGATGGTGGTGGTGGGTGGTGATGGTGGTGATGGTGGTGGTGGTGGTGATGGTTGGTGGTGGTGGTGATGGTGGTGATGGTGATGGTGGTGGTG
>NW_027615228.1:35000-59847 GCF_965212315.1 Lampetra planeri | reverse complement strand
GGGTGGGTGAGTGGGTTGGGGGGTGGGTGGGTGAGTGGGTGGGTGGGTGAGTGGGTGGGTTGGGGGGTGGGTGAGTGGGTGGGTTGGGGGGTGAGTGGGTGGGTGGGTGGGTGAGTGAGTGGGTGGGTTGGGGGATGGGTGAGTGGGTGGGTGGGTGGGTTGGGGGGTGGGTGGGTTGGGGGGTGGGGTGAGTGGGTGGGTGGGTGAGTGGGTTGATGGGTGGGTGGGTGAGTGGGTTGGGGGGTGGGGTGGGTGAGTGGGTGGGTGGGTGGGTGAGTGGGTGGGTGAATGGGTGAGTGGGTGGGTGGGGTGAGTGGGTGGGTGGTGGGGTGGGTGAGTGGGTGGGTGGGTTGGGGGGTGGGTGGGTGAGTGGATGGGTGGGTGAGTGGGTGAGTGGGTGGGTGAGTGGGGTGAGTGGGTGGGTGAGTGGGTGAATGGGTGAGTGAGTGGGTGGGTGAGGTGGGGTGAGTGGAGTGGGTGGGTGAGTGGGTGAGCGAGTGGATGGGTGAGTGGGTTGGGGGGTGGGTGAGTGGATGGGTGAGCGAGTGGATGGGTGAGTGGGTTGGGGGGTTGATGGGTGGGTTGGTGAGTGGATGGGTGGGTGATTGGGTGGGTGAGTGGATGGGTGAGCGAGTGGATGGGTGAGTGGGTTGGGGGGTTGATGGGTGGGTTGGTGAGTGGATGGGTGGGTGATTGGGTGGGTGAGTGGGTGGGTTGGTAATGTGTTTGGTGGGTGGGTGAGTCGGTGAGTGGATGGGTGGGTAAGTAGGTGGGTAAGTAGGTGGGTGAGTGGGTGGGTGGGTGAGTGGGTGGGTGGGTGAGTGGGTGGGTGAGTGGGTGGGTAAGTAGGTGGGTGCGTGAGTGAGTGGGTGGGTGAGTGGATGGGTTGGTAGTGTGTTTGGTGGGGTGGGGTGAGTGAGTGAGTGGGTGAGTGAGTGAGTGAATGGGTTGAAGGGTTGGGTGTGTGAGTGGGTGGGAAGAGAGAAGCAAAAACAACAACAATAACTCATTACAATAAACAGAATCACAAAATCGTTTCCAAACTGCAGGTGGAATCCAGAGAGCCATTCTCAAACTCTTCGCCACAGATGTCCAGTCGGGGGCACTGGGTCAGACCGCAACAACCACAACAACCAGTGACATACACACCGCCAGTAGGTGCAAGAGTACGAGAAAAGGTCAACAAGGCAGAGGTCGCAAACGGGTTCTGATTCCTTACCCGTACCCGGCCGCACCAGAGGTCGCAATCGGGTACCCGATACCCGGCACCATGGCAACCCTGCACGGGGAAAATGTCAAAACTGGGTGGTTTTTAACTTTTGCCGACAAAACTGGATCCCAAATGTCAAAACTGGGTGCACCCTGGGTGGCCAAAAACTTGAGTTTTGGACACTCAGGGTGCACCCAGTTTTGACATTTGTCAAAAAACACTTGATAATTGTATACTAGCACAGTGTGCCAGCACCCCATTCATCCAAACACTTGGTATTTGTATACTGGCACACTGTGCCAGCACCCCATTCATCTAAACACTTGGTATTAGTATGCTGGCACAGTGTGCCAGTATACATATGGCAAGTAAGTGTTACTGTAGTAGCGAGCTGGCACACTGTGCCAGTATGCAAACGGGAAGTTTGAGGTGCAAGGTATGGAACATGAGCCACGAGAAACATCATTTGGAACGCTCTAAATCTGTTGCGACATATGGATGAATAACGCAAGGACCTAAACGTGTACAAAATGATACATTAAATCGTACACCTTCTTCACCCAGTTTTTACATTTGTCCACATTGAACATCACCCAGTTTTGTCATATCAAAAAGCACCACCCTGTTTTGCCTGTCGTTTTCCAAGACCACCCAGTTTTGACATTTGGGATCCAGTTTTGTCGGCAAAAGTTAAAAAGCCACCCAGTTTTGACATTTTCCCAACCCTGCACTATACATCAGCAACAGCTGCACCAGCAGGAGTAACAGCAGCCATAGCTACAGCAACAACTCAATCGGCATTAGCAGCAGCAGCAGCATCATCATCATCAGCAGCAGAAATAGCACCATCAGCACTATCAGCAAAAGCATCTTCATGAGCAGCGTTAGTAGCAGCAGCAGTATCATCATCATCAGCAGCAGCAGCATCATCTTCAACAGTTGCATTAGCAGTAGCATAATCAGTATCAATATCGTCAGCAGCAGTAGCAGCAGCAGCATCATCATCAGCACTAGCATCAATAGCGTCATCAGCACTTATCATCAGCAGTATCTTCATCAGCAGCATTAGTGTCATCAGCACGAGTCTGAGCATCATTAGCATCATCATCATCAGCAGCAGCAGCAGAAATATCAGCAGCATCATCAGCAGCAGTAGCATCATCATCAGCAGCAGCTTCATCAGCACAAGCAGCAGCATCATCATCATCAGCAGCATCATCATCATCAGCACTAGCAGCAGTATCAGCAGCAGTAGCATCATCACTAGCAGCATCATCACCAGCATCATCAGCAGAAGCATCATCAGCACTAGTAGCAGCATCATCATC
Organism: Lampetra planeri; assembly: GCF_965212315.1. Lineage (NCBI taxonomy): Eukaryota > Metazoa > Chordata > Hyperoartia > Petromyzontiformes > Petromyzontidae > Lampetra > Lampetra planeri. The sequence goes on along the minus strand of NW_027615228.1, from coordinate 57,309 downwards.
AGCAGAAGCATCATCATCAGCAGCAGTAGCAGCAGCATCAGCAGTAGCAGCAGCATCATCACTAGCAGCATCATCAGCAGCACCATCAGCAGCAGCATCAACAGCAGCATCATCAGCAGCAGAAGCATCATCAGCAGCAGCATCAGCAGTAGCAGCAGCATCATCACTAGCAGCATCATCAGCAGCAGCATCATCACTAGCAGCATCATCAGCAGCAGCATCATCATCATCAGCAGTAGCATCAGCATCAGCAGCATCAGTAGCAGAAGCATCATCAGCAGCAGAAGCATCATCAGCAGCAGCAGCATCATCAGCAATAGCAGCAGCATCATCATCAGCAGTAGCAGCAGCATCAGCATCATCATCAGCAGTAGCATCATCATCAGCACTACCAGCATCATCAGCAGCAGTAGCATCATCAGCAGCAGTAGCATCATCAGCAGCAGCATCATCAGCATCATCATCAGCAGTAGCAGCAGCATCAGCACTACCAGCATCATCAGCAGCAGTAGCAGCATCATCAGCAGTAGCAGCATCATCAGCAGCAGTAGCAGCATCATCAGCAGCACAAGCATCATCACTAGCAGCATCATCAGCAGCAGTAGCATCATCAGCAGCAGCATCATCAGCATCATCATCAGCAGTAGCAGCAGCATCAGCACTACCAGCATCATCAGCAGCAGTAGCAGCATCATCAGCAGTAGCAGCATCATCAGCAGCACAAGCATCATCACTAGCAGCATCATCAGCAGCAGTAGCATCATCATCAGCAGCAGCATCATCATCATCATCAGCACTACCAGCATCATCAGCAGCATTAGCATCATCAGCAGCAGTAGCAGCATCATCAGCAGCAGTAGCAGCATCATCAGCAGCACAAGCATCATCACTAGCAGCATCATCAGCAGCAGCAGTAGCATCATCAGCAGCAGCATCATCAGCATCATCATCAGCAGTAGCAGCAGCATCAGCACTACCAGCATCATCAGCAGCAGTAGCAGCATCATCAGCAGTAGCAGCATCATCAGCAGCAGCATCATCAGCAGCAGTAGCATCATCAGCAGCAGCATCATCAGCATCATCATCAGCAGTAGCAGCAGCATCAGCACTACCAGCATCATCAGCAGCAGTAGCAGCATCATCAGCAGTAGCAGCATCATCAGCAGCACAAACATCATCACTAGCAGCATCATCAGCAGCAGTAGCATCATCATCAGCAGCAGCATCATCATCATCATCAGCACTACCAGCATCATCAGCAGCATTAGCATCATCAGCAGCAGTAGCAGCATCATCAGCAGTAGCAGCATCATCATCAGTAGCAATAGTAACAGCAACGGCGTTTCATGTGACGACCCTACTTCAGGACTCATGAATAGAGGGGGAGGGGCAGAGAGGTGAGTCAATGACAAGACGTTTCATGTGACGACCCTAGTTCAGGACTCATGGATAGAGGGGAGGGGGGGGCAGAGAGGTGAGTCAATGACAAGACGTTTCATGTGACGACCCTAATTCAGGACTCATGGATAGAGGGGAGGGGGGGGGGCAGAGAGGTGAGTCAATGACAAGACGTTTCATGTTACTACCCTAATTCAGGACTCATGGATAGAGGGGAGGGGGGGGGGGGCAGAGAGGTGAGTCAATGACAAGACGTTTCATGTGACGACCCTAATTCAGGACTCATGGATAGAGGGAGGGGGGGGGGGGGCAGAGAGGTGAGTCAATGACAAACGTTTCATGTGACGACCCTAATTCAGGACTCATGGATAGAGGGAGGGGGGGGGGCAGAGAGGTGAGTCAATGACAAGACGTTTCATGTGACGACCCTACTTCAGGACTCATGGATAGAGGGAGGGGGGGGGGGCAGAGAGGTGAGTCAATGACAAGACGTTTCATGTGACGACCCTAATTCAGCACTCATGGATAGAGGGAGGGGGGGGGGGCAGAGAGGTGAGTCAATGACAAACGTTTCATGTGACGACCCTAATTCAGGACTCATGGATAAAGGGAGGGGGGGGGGCAGAGAGGTGAGTCAATGACAAACGTTTCATGTCACGACCCTAATTCAGGACTCATGGATCGAGGGGAGGGGGGGGGGGCAGAGAGGTGAGGCAATGACAAGACGTTTCATGTTACTACCCTAATTCAGGACTCATGGATAGAGGGGGGAGGGGGGGCAGAGAGGTGAGTCAATGACAAGACGTTTCATGTGACGACCCTAATTCAGGACTCATGGATAGAGGGAGGGGGGGGGGCAGAGAGGTGAGTCAATGACAAGACGTTTCATGTGACGACCCTAATTCAGGACTCATGGATCGAGGGGAGGGGGGGGGCAGAGAGGTGAGGCAATGACAAGACGTTTCATGTGACGACCCTAATTCAGGACTCATGGATAGAGGGGGGAGGGGGGGCAGAGAGGTGAGTCAATGACAAGACGTTTCATGTGACGACCCTAATTCAGGACTCATGGATAGAGGGGGGAGGGGGGGCAGAGAGGTGAGTCAATGACAAGACGTTTCATGTGACGACCCTAATTCAGGACTCATGGATAGAGGGAGGGGGGGGGGGGCAGAGAGGTGAGTCAATGACAAGACGTTTCATGTCACGACCCTAATTCAGGACTCATGGATAGAGGAGAGGGGGGGGAGGGCAGAGAGGAGAGGGGGGGAGGGCAGAGAGGTGAGTCAATGACAAACGTTCCATGTCACTACCCTACTGCAGGACTCATGGATAGAGGGGAGGGGCAGAGAGGTGAGTCAATGACAAGACGTTTCATGTCACTACCCTAATTCAGGACTCATGGATAGAGGGAGGTGGGGGGGGGCAGAGAGGTGAGTCAATGACAAGACGTTTCATGTCACGACCCTACTGCAGGACGCATGGATAAGAGTCGTGGCTTATTGACGAACTCCCATTCATTCAATAACAAATTACCGGCGATTAAAATAATAATTATTAAATGTAAATAATTAACATTACAAACGCCTGTATTGCAATCATTTAACGTCTTTTTTTAAAAACCTTACCCCTCCCCCCAAATGTAAAACATTTTAAAAACAATGTTTGAACATTTCCAACCTCCGTTTCATCAATTTTAAACTTAAGGATTTAAAAAAAAAAATTTCATTCGCGAGGAGAGAAAATTTTAAAAACGCGAGGTGATGTTTTTTTGGTTGTTAAACGTTTTTTTTCCGTCTCTTTCTTTCTTATAAACATTGCCGAGCAATGATGCAAAGTACACGTAAGCGCATCACCGATATTAGTTGCAGTTTTAATTACGAACATTTAAAAACACGCACGCGAAAATAAACAAGTCTGCCCTCAGCTACAACTAGGCCTCGGCGTTCATTAACAATCTTCACCCGCTAAAAAGTCTCAATTATTTGACTTTACGACATTAAAAAAACACAGATTCGGTCGCCCCAAGTTGTCGCGCGTCCCTACGTGACATTTATCGCGACATTAATCGCCCGAAAGTCGACGGATGCCGACCGATTGTTTACCAACAAAGACGCTGCACACAGAATTCTTACATCGCTGTAGTCGCGCGCGGGAGACGCCTCGCCTAGCACGAGCCTTGCTACGCAAGGCCTCAACGGATGTGATGAGAGGTCACGTGGTGGCGGCGGCGGTTATATAGGAGGGGGTGGGGCTAGTGGGTGAGGGGGTGGGGGCTAGTGGGGGGGGCGGGTGTATAGAAGGAGGAGGGCGCTGATTGGTGGAGGAGGAGGGGTTAGTGGTAGAGAAGGCGGGGCTAGTGGCGGGGGGGGGCGGGTGTAGAGAAGGAGGAGGGCGCTGATTGGTGGAGGAGGAGGGGTTAGTGGTAGAGAAGGCGGGGCTAGTGGCGGGGGGGGGCGGGTGTAGAGAAGGAGGAGGCGCTGATTGGTGGAGGAGGTGGGGTTAGTGGGTGAGGGGGGTGGGGGCTAGTGGGGGGGGGGGGCGGGTGTAGAGAAGGAGGAGGGCGCTGATTGGTGGAGGAGGTGGGGTTAGTGAGTGAGGGGGTGGGGGCTAGTGGGGGGGGGGGCGGGTGTATAGAAGGAGGAGGGCGCTGATTGGTGGAGGAGGAGGGGTTAGTGGTAGAGAAGGCGGGGCTAGTGGCGGGGGGGGGGCGGGTGTAGAGAAGGAGGAGGCGCTGATTGGTGGAGGAGGAGGGGTTAGTGGTAGAGAAGGCGGGGCTAGTGGCGGGGGGGGGCGGGTGTAGAGAAGGAGGAGGCGCTGATTGGTGGAGGAGGTGGGGTTAGTGGGTGAGGGGGTGGGGGCTAGTGGGGGGGGGGGGCGGGTGTAGAGAAGGAGGAGGGCGCTGATTGGTGGAGGAGGTGGGGTTAGTGAGTGAGGGGGTGGGGGCTAGTGGGGGGGGGGGGCGGGTGTATAGAAGGAGGAGGGCGCTGATTGGTGGAGGAGGAGGGGTTAGTGGTAGAGAAGGCGGGGCTAGTGGCGGGGGGGGGGGGGCGGGTGTAGAGAAGGAGGAGGCGCTGATTGGTGGAGGAGGTGGGGTTAGTGGGTGAGGGGGTGGGGGCTAGTGGGGGGGGTGGGTGTAAAGAATGAGGAGGAGCTGATTGGTGGAGGAGGTGGGGTTAGTGGGTGAGGGGGTGGGGGCTAGTGGGGGGGGGCGGGTGTAGAGAAGGAGGAGGGCGCTGATTGGTGGAGGAGGAGGGGTTAGTGGGTAGAGAAGGCGGAGCTAATGGGTGAGGGGGTGGGGCTAAAGGGATGAATGAGGGTGGGGGCTAGTGGGGGGGGGGGGGCGGGTGTAGAGAAGGAGGAGGACGCTGATTGGTGGAGGAGGTGGGGCTAGTGGGTAGAGAAGGCGGGGCTAGTGGGGGGGGGCGGGTGTAGAGAAGGAGGAGGCGCTGATTGGTGGAGGAGGTGGGGTTAGTGGGTGAGGGGGTGGGGGCTAGTGGGGGGGGGGGCGGGTGTAGAGAAGGAGGAGGCGCTGATTGGTGGAGGAGGTGGGGCTAGTGGGTAGAGAAGGCGGGGCTAGTGGGGGGGGGGCGGGTGTAGAGAAGGAGGAAGCGCTGATTGGTGGAGGAGGTGGGGTTAGTGGGTGAGGGGGTGGGGGCTAGTGGGGGGGGGCGGGTGTAGAGAAGGAGGAGGCGCTGATTGGTGGAGGAGGTGGGGCTAGTGGGTAGAGAAGGCGGGGCTAGTGGGGGGGGGGCGGGTGTAGAGAAGGAGGAGGACGCTGATTGGTGGAGGAGGTGGGGCTAGTGGGTAGAGAAGGCGGGGCTAGTGGGGGGGGGCGGGTGTAGAGAAGGAGGAGGCGCTGATTGGTGGAGGAGGTGGGGGCTAGTGGGGGGTGGGGCTAGTGGGTAGAGAAGGAGGGGGTGAGGGGGTGGGGGCTAGTGGGTGAGGGGGTGGGGGCTAGTGGGTAGAGAAGGCGGGGGGGGTGAGGGGTGGGGGCTAGTGGGTAGAGAAGGCGTGGCTAGTGGGGGAGGGGGGTGGGGGCTAGTGGGGGGTGGGGCTAGTGGTAAGAGAAGGCGGGGGGTGAGGGGTGGGGGCTAGTGGGGGGTGGGGGCTAGTGGGTGAGGGGTGGGGGCTAGTGGGGGGTGGGGGCGAGTGGGTGAGGGGGTGGGGGCTAGTGGGTGAGGGGTGGGGGCTAGTGGGGGGTGGGGGCTAGTGGGTGAGGGGGTGGGGGCTAGTGGGTGAAAGGGTGGGGGCTAGTGGGTGAGGGGGTGGGGGCTAGTGGGTAGAGAAGGCGGGGGGTGAGGGGTGGGGGCTAGTGGGGGGTGGGGGCTAGTGGGTGAGGGGTGGGGGCTAGTGGGGGCTAGTGGGGGGTGAGGCTGTCCATCTGTGATGAAAGCGCTTTATAGATTTTCTGATTTCCCATCTCCTCCTGCAGTGTCATAGTGTAGTGTATAGTGTAGTAGTGTATAGTGTAGTAGTGTATAGTGTAGTGTATAGTGTAGTGTATAGTGTAGTGTATAGTAGTGTATAGTGTAGTGTATAGTAGTGTAGTGTATAGTAGTGTAGTGTATAGTGTAGTGTATAGTGTAGTGTATAGTGTAGTGTATAGTGTATAGTGTAGTAGTGTATCGTAGTGTATAGTGTAGTGTATAGTGTAGTGTATAGTGTATAGTGTAGTAGTGTATCGTAGTGTATAGTGTAGTGTATAGTGTAGTAGTGAATAGTAGTGTATAGTGTAGTGTATAGTGTAGTAGTGTATAGTGTAGTGTATAGTGTAGTGTATAGTGTAGTGTATAGTGTAGTGTATAGTAGTGTATAGTGTAGTGTATAGTAGTGTAGTGTATAGTAGTGTAGTGTATAGTAGTGTAGTGTATAGTGTAGTGTATAGTGTAGTGTATAGTGTAGTGTATAGTAGTGTATAGTGTAGTGTATAGTGTATATTGTAGTGTATAGTAGTGTAGTGTATAGTGTAGTAGTGTATAGTGTAGTGTATAGTGTAGTGTATAGTGTAGTGTATAGTAGTGTAGTATATAGTGTAGTGTATAGTGTAGTGTATAGTGTAGTGTATAGTAGTGTAGTGTATAGTGTAGTGTATAGTGTAGTGTATAGTAGTGTATAGTGTAGTGTATAGTGTAGTGTATAGTGTAGTGTATAGTAGTATAGTGTATAGTGTAGTGTATAGTGTATAGTGTAGTATATAGTTTAGTAGTGTATAGTGTAGTATATAGTGTAGTGTATAGTGTAGTGTATAGTAGTGTAGTATATAGTGTAGTGTATAGTGTAGTGTATAGTAGTGTATAGTGTAGTGTATAGTGTAGTGTATAGTGTAGTGTATAATGCAGTGTATAGTGTATAGTAGTGTAGTGTATAGTGTAGTGTATAGTAGTGTAGTGTATAATGTAGTGTATAGTGTAGTGTATAGTGTAGTGTATAGTGTAGTGTAGTGTATAGTGTAGTGTGTTGTGTAGTGTATAGTGTAGTGTATAGTAGTATAGTGTATAGTAGTATAGTGTAGTGTATAGTGTAGTGTATAGTGTAGTGTATAGTAGTATAGTGTAGTATATACTGTAGTGTATAGTGTAGTGTATAATGTAGTGTATAGTGTAGTGTATAGTGTATAGTAGTGTAGTGTATAGTGTAGTGTATAGTGTATAGTAGTGTATAGTGTAGTGTATAATGTAGTGCATAGTGTAGTGTATAGTGTAGTGTATAGTGTAGTGTATAGTGTAGTGTATAGTGTAGTGTATAGTGTAGTGTATAGTAGTGTAGTGTGTAGTAGTATAGTGTAGTGTATAGTGTAGTGTATAGTAGTGTAGTGTATAGTGTAGTGTATAGTGTAGTGTATAGTAGTGTAGTGTATAGTGTAGTGTATAGTGTAGTGTATAGTGAAGTGTAGGCTGACACACGCCTCCACCGATGAACACGCAACGCTCCGTTAACATTTTTATTTTAAGAAAAAAAAATTGACATTTTTTAAAACATTTTTTTTTACATTTTTTTGACATTTTCTTTTTCAGCAGCTCGGCTCTTGTGATGGTAGCCAGTGCTGCTCATCTAACAAACAGTGACATGGTAACTTAGTGTTTGCCTTACAGGTCGTCTAATTAAACACAGTTTAGTGTGGGTCTCTGTGGGTTTCTATGAGTCTCTGTGGGTCTCTGTGGATCTCTGTGGGTCTCTGAGTCTGGGTCTCTGTGGGTCTATGTGAGTCTGGGTCTCTGTGGGTCTCTATGAGTCTGGGTCTCTGTGGGTCTCTATGAGTCTGGGTCTCTGTGGGTCTATGTGAGTCTGGGTCTCTGTGGGTCTCTATGAGTCTGGGTCTCTGTGGGTCTTTATGAGTGTGGGTCTCTGTGGGTCTATGTGAGTCTGGGTCTCTGTGGGTCTCTGTGGATCTCTGTGGGTCTCTATGAGTCTGGGTCTCTGTGGGTCTATGTGAGTCTGGGTCTCTGTGGGTCTCTATGAGTCTGGGTCTCTGTGGGTCTCTATGAGTCTGGGTCTCTGTGGGTCTATGTGAGTCTGGGTCTCTGTGGGTCTCTGTGGATCTCTGTGGGTCTCTATGAGTCTGGGTCTCTGTGGGTCTATGTGAGTCTGGGTCTCTGTGGGTCTCTATGAGTCTGGGTCTCTGTGGGTCTCTATGAGTCTGGGTCTCTGTGGGTCTATGTGAGTCTGGGTCTCTGTGGGTCTCTATGAGTCTGGGTCTCTGTGGGTCTCTATGAGTCTGGGTCTCTGTGGGTCTATGTGAGTCTGGGTCTCTGTGGGTCTCTATGAGTCTGGGTCTCTGTGGGTCTTTATGAGTGTGGGTCTCTGTGGGTCTCTATGAGTCTGGGTCTCTGTGGGTCTCTATGAGTCTGGGTCTCTGTGAGTCTTTATGAGTGTGGGTCTCTGTGGGTCTGGGTCTCTGTGGGTCTCTGTGGGTCTCTATGAGTCTCTGTGGGTCTCTGTGGGTCTCTATGAGTCTCTGTGGATCTCTGTGGGTCTCTGTGGGTCTCTGTGGGTGTCTATGAGTCTGGGTCTCTGTGAGTCTCTGTGGGTCTGGGTCTCTGTGGGTCTCTGTGAGTCTGGGTCTCTGTGGGTCTCTATGGTTCTATTTGGGTCTCTGATTATGAGTCTCTGTGGGTCTCTATGGGTTTCTGGATCTCTGGGTCTGTGACTATGGGTCTCTGTAGGTCTCTATGAGTGTGGGTCTCTGTGGTTCTCTCTGGGTCTCTACGAGTATGGGTCTCTGTGGGTCTCTATGGGTCTCTGTGGGTCTCTATGAGTGTGGGTCTCTGTGGTTCTCTCTGGGTCTCTATGAGTTGTGATGGGTCAGGTCGCTTGTGACAAAGAGTTACACGAAAGCCTTACAACTGGTCAAATTAAAAAAAGAGTTAAAAAATATACATGTATTTGACCTTTGCCAGCGAATGCAAACTCCCAAAGCCAAGCGGTGACCTCCCATCCTGTCGTGTTGATGGTGGACCCGCTCTTTCATGGGTGGATGAGTGGGTGTGTGGGTGGGTGAGTGGGTGGGTGGGTGAGTGAGTGGGTGGGTGGGTGAGTGGGTGGGTGAGTGAGCGAGTGGGTGGGTGAGTGGGTGAGTGAGCGGGTGAGTGGGTGGGTGAGTGAGCGGGTGAGTGGGTGAGTGAGTGAGTGGGTGGGTGGGTGAGTGGGTGACTGAGTGGGTGAGTGAGTGGGTGAGCGAGCAGGTGAGCGAGCAGGTGAGCGGGTGAATGGGCGGGTGAGTGGGCGGGTGAGTGGGTGACTGAGCAGGTGAGTGAGTGGGTGACTGAGCGGGTGAGTGAGTGGGTGACTGAGTGGGTGAGTGAGCGGGTGAGTGGGCGGGTGAGCAGGCGAGTGGCCGGGTGAGTGGGTGAGTGAGCGGATGAGTGAACGGCTGAGCGGGTGAGTGGTCAGGTGAGCGGGTGAGTTGATGAGTGAGTGGATGAGTGAGCGGCTGAGCGGGTGAGTTGATGAGTGAGCGGATGAGTGAGCGGCTGAGAGGGTGAGCGTTGCGTGGGGTTCAACATGATGAGTTGGACGTGGGTGGCTTCGCTCCGTTGCCCCATGGCATCGCCACGAGCCGCGAGGGCGGTCGATATCCGTAGTGGCCGGAGGTCGCCTTGCGGCCCAGCCGGACCGAAGCCTCCAAACCCACCGGCTGCTCCATCGGCAAGTTACCCCCATCGCCGTTACCACCGTTACCACCAGAGCCACAACCGCCGCTGAGATCACCACCATCAAAACCACCACCACCACCACCGCCGCTGAGATCACCACCACCAAAACCACCACCACCGCTGAGACCACCACCACAATCAAAACCACCACCACCACCACCGCCACCACCACCACCACCACGACCAAAACTACCACCACCACCACCGCCACCACCACCACCACCACCACCACCAAAACCAACACCACCACCACCGCCGTAGCCGCCACGATGATCATTGCCGCCTCTAGCCCAGCCCAGACCACCACCACCACGGCCCCCCTCCTCGCCGTGCGACGTCGTACGCGACCTGGGCCTCAGCAAGTGCGGGCGTCGGGGACGCTCAACCGAAATCCCCGGCGGCGCCGGCGATTTCGGCGATTTCGGCGAAACGGGAAGGCAGAGGTCGGCGTCGCGGTTGCAGCCGTTGCCGGCCTCTGTCTCGGCGGACTCCGACGGCAGCCGCCGGAGGTCCGAGTCTCGAACGAACGAGTCGGGGCGCGCCTGCCACAGGTGGCGGGCGACGGCTTCCAGGGGATCCGAGTTCGCGGCCGCGACGTTCGATGGACGGCTCCTGGTGGCAGCGGTGGAGAGGGTTCTTCTGGTGGCAGCGGTGGCACCGATCCTGGTGGCAGCGGAGGAGAGAGTTGCGGTGGAGAGGGGTCCAGTGGAGAGGGTTCCGGTGGCAGCGGTGGAGAGGGTTCTTCTGGTGGCAGCGGTGGCACCGATCCTGGTGGCAGCGGAGGAGAGAGTTGCGGTGGAGAGGGGTCCGGTGGAGAGGGTTCCGGTGGCAGTGGTGGAGAGGGTTCTTCCGGTGGCAGCGGTGGCACCGATCCTGGTGGCAGCGGAGGAGAGTCGGAGGCTCAGAGACTCGCACGGAGGGCGCCAGAGATTCTCGCGCAGAGACTCACACAGGAAACACAGAGACTCACACAGAGAGGCAGAGACTCGCACAGAGAGTCGGAGGCTCAGAGACTCACACAGAGGCTCAGAGACTCGCACGGAGACTCACACAGAGAGTCAAAGACTCACACAGGAAACTCAGAGACTCGCACGGAGAGGGTTGCGGTGGAGAGGGCTCCTTTGGCAGCGGTGGCACCGATCCTGGTGGCAGCGGTGGCACAGGTACAAGTTTAAGTTTCATATATTAGGTGTAGCCCTGTGAGCCATTCGGCTCTTGAATCGGGTGCAACCGCAACAAACAAAAACATGAACAAGAAAACATCTTGTAGTGACTATGTGACTGAGTGCAAACAGAAAATCCAAGAAAAGACAGTAAAATGTTGCAGAAAAAGCACCGTTACACACCAACGCTGTGTGCAAAAATCGCAGTGGGATGCAAGTCAAACAACAACAACAACCACAAGACAACTTATATTAAGGCCATCAGTCTAACTCTGTACTACTACAACAAGCAAACGTGGCCAAAACCAATACACTTTTCGAAATCACCAAAATAAAGCCACGAAAGCAATGAAACAGCGATCATAGGAACTGTGACGGAATTTTCACAACTAACAACATAAACTACAACATGTACCACCAAAACCCTGCAGCCATATAGCTGGCTGCATGAGTTACTCCACAACAGCAGCAGCAGCAGGAGCATCAGTTGGAGTATTATAATTTTTCAATGCACCTTTAAGATCAGCGCATGAAATTAACAAGTATAACCCGTAAACACAAAGTTTTTCACTATAAATCCTTTATATGCGTGGCGGCTAGAGTCCTCTCGTCCTCTGGCTTGAGATGGCTGCCACCTATGGGCCAGATGATTGCATTGCACCATTAAGCAATTGGTAATTAAATATAATATTTTTGTCTTAAGAAGTGTAAAATTTTGTTTAAAAAAATTTCACGAACATTCATTGTCACGCACAACGAGTCTGTGTGCGGAAAACGTCAGCTCGATTGGATCACGGGAAGTGGGTTAAAAAAACGACCGAAAGATTTGCACGGTCCTAAGCAAGCAAGCGAGCAAGCGAACGAACTTAATATAACGGATTTAAAAATAATAATAAAAAATTAACCAGTAAAAACAAAGTTTTTCACTCTAAATCCTTTATATGCGTGGCGGCTAGAGTCCTCTCGTCCTCTGGCTTGAGATGGCTGCCACCTATGGGTCAGATGATTGCATTACACCATTAAGCAATTGGTAATTACATATAATATTTTTGTCCTAAAAAGTGTAAAATTTTGGAGAAAAAAAATTTCACGATAATCAATTGTCACGCACAACGAGTCTGTGTGCAAAACGTCAGCTCGATTGGATCACGGGAAGTGGGTTAAAAAACGACCGAAAGATTTGCACGCTCCTAAGCAAGCAAGCGAGCAAGCGAGCGAACTTAATATAAAGGATTTAAAAACGTAGGTCATACTTTGCACCGATGGTCGCGCCGAAGTCGGAGCTGGTTGAGGAGGAGGAGGGGCAGTTGCAGGGGCAGCAGGAGGGGCAGCTGCAGCTGCAGCAGGAGGTTGTGGAGAAGTCCTCATCTCCAAGCTCCTCCAGGAATCTCCCCACGTTGGTCCGAGCCTCAGCCTCGTGCTGCAGGAGACGGCTGAACGAGCGGAGACCCCCGGCGGTGAAACGGAGCCACTGGGATGGAGGAGCCTCATCTCCACCACCTCCACCTCCACCACCACCTCCTCCACCACCACCTCCACCACCACCACCTCCAACCCTGTCTCCCTCCGTCTTCATCCACGGCTCACGACCTCCGAGCCTCCTTGCCCGACCGTTCCCCACCTCCTCCTCCTGGTCCACCGCTTTCTCACCACCACCGCCACCGCCACCACCGCCACCACCAGCACCACCACCATCACGACCATGACCTTCGAGCCACCCTGCCTGACCGTTCCCCACCTCCTCCTCCTGGTCCACCGCTTTCTCACCACCACCGCCACCACCACCGCCACCGCCACCACCACCACGACGACGACCCGCCCGGCAGTGAGACTGGAACTCGGCGTAGTAGCGGTCCGAGCGAAGCGCTCGGCACCACGGGAAGCATCCCGTGAGGGCGCAGAAAAGCAACACGCCCAGCGAGAAGACATCAGCACTGGGGTCGGCCCTCACCTCGTGCCTCACCTCGTGCCTCACCACCCTCACCACCCTCCTCACCACCCTCCCCTCCCTCCCCCCCCTCCTCCTCCCCCTTCCTCTCCCTCTCCTCCCCCTTCCCTTCCTCCTCCCCCTTTCTCTCCCTCCCCTCCCTCCCCTCCCCCTCCTCCCTCACCTCCCTCCCCTCTCTCCCCTCCCTCCCCTCCCTCTCCCTCGCCTCCCTCGCCTCCCTCTCCTCCCTCGCCTCCCTCTCCTCCCTCTCCTCCCTCACCTCCCTCACCTCCCTCCCCTCTCTCCCCTCCCTCTCCTCCCTCTCCTCCCTCTCCCTCGCCTCCCTCTCCTCCCTCTCCTCCTCGTCCGAGTCTCGTAGCTCGGGAGGGGCGTACGGGTTTCCCGCCGTCGCCTTCATCTTTGCCTCCGCGTCTCCGACGAGAGCCGCCTGCCCAAAGTCACCCAGCTTGCACACGAAGTCGCCCTGCCAGCAGCCAGAGTCGCCCTCCCAGCAGCCAGAGTCACCCAGCCCGCAGCCAAAGTCGCCCAACCCGCCGCCAAAGTCGCCCTGCCAGCAGCCAGAGTCACCCAGCCCGCAGCCAAAGTCGCCCTGCCAGCGGCCAGAATCGCCCAGCTCGCAACCGGAGTCGTCGAGATTGCGAACAAAGTCGCCCTGCCAGCAGCCAGGGTCGCCCAAATCGTACCTCACCTCCACCTCATCACCCGCTCCTCCTCCTCCTCCTCCTCCTCCATCGCCACGACCCCCCTCACCCGCCTGACCCCTCTCCGTGCCGCGCCAGCGGTGAACCCGGCCGTGTCGGTGATGCCGGCGTCGGTGCCGCGGGAAGAGGAGGACGTTCTCGGGCCTCACGTCGCCGTGAACGATGCCGCAGTGCGAGTGGAGGTGGTGGAGGGCGCGGGCCACGTGCAGAGCCACGGTGCGGCACGTGCGCTCGGGCAGGCCCTCCTGGAGGTGCGAGGGGGAGGGGAGGGGAGACGGCAGGGAAGGGATAGGAGGGTCAGAGACTGGCTCAGAGACTCAGAGACTCAGAGACTCGCACGGAGAGTCGGAGGCTCAGAGACTCAGAGACTCAGAGACTCACACGGAGGCTCAGAGACTCACACGGAGACTCAGAGACTCACACGGAGGCTCAGAGACTCACACGGAGACTCAGAGACTCACACGGAGACTCAGAGACTCACACGGAGGCTCAGAGACTCACACGGAGACTCAGAGACTCACACGGAGGGTCAGAGACTCACACGGAGACTCAGAGACTCACACGGAGACTCAGAGACTCACACGGAGGCTCAGAGACTCACACGGAAAGCCGGAGACTCGAACGGAGACTCACACGGAGGCTCAGAAACTCACACGGAGACTCAGAGACTCGCACGGAGAACAGAGGTCGCAAACGGGTTTTGATTCCTTACCCCCTGTAACCGTACCCGGCCGCACCAGGGTCGCAAACGGGTACCCGTACCCGGCCGTACCCGTACCCTACCCGTACCCGGCCGGGTATCGGGTAGGGTACGGGTATCGGGTACCCGATTGCGACCTCTGGGATGAAGCCACGTTGCAGGCGCGGGTGGGTTGATTCTAGGAACTTGAATTGTGAGAAGAGACAAGACGTTGGGAAATGAGTGACAAACGGTGACTCACCAGTGACTCACGGTCTACCCGTACCTGGCCGCACCAGGTATCGGGTAGGGTACGGGTATCGGGTACCCGGTTGCGACCTCTGACGGAGACTCACACGGAGGGTCAGAGACTCGTACGGAGACTCACAAGGAGACACCGAGACTCACAAAGGTGAAAATGCTTCACCCCGAGCTCTCATACTCTGATGGTGCGCTGTCTTTGAGTTGTGCGCCTTTTGGCGTCATCTGGTCCAACACCATGTGAGACTAGGCTCTAAGAAAAGCTGTCTCGGGTGTGGACCAATCAACTTCAAGGACAGTGCATATGTTATCAGAGTTGTGTCTTTTGTTTGCATTCCGACCGCAGGTATTGTGGTCAATGCAAACATGACTCCTTGTAAAAAAAGTGTCAGTTTTGTTGCCAGATAGAAGGGTAAAAAACCACCACCCCACCACCACGCCCCACCACCCCCCCCACCACCTCCACCCCCCCCACCACCCCCACCACCACCCCCACCACCACCACCCCCCACCACCCTCACCACCAACCCACCACCCCCACCACCACCACCCCCACCACCACCACCACCACCTTCACCAACACCCCCACCATCCCACCACCTCCACCACCCCCACCACCCCCCCCCACCACCCCCACCATCCCCACCCCCTCCCCTACCACCACCCCCTACCACCCCCACCACCTCCACCTCCACCACCACCACCTTCACCTTCACCACCACCCCCACCACCTCCACCCCACCCACCACCACCCCCACCACCACCCCCACCACCCCCCACCACCCCCACCACCCCCCCTACCTCCACCACCCCCACCCCCACCACCACCCCCACCACCACCCCCACCACCCCCACCACCCCCCCTACCCCCACCACCCCCACCCCACCCACCACCACCCCCACCACCACCCCCACCACCCCCCACCACCCCCACCACCCCCCCTACCCCCACCACCCCCACCCCCACCACCACCCCCCACCACCCCCTCACCCCCCACTCACTCTGAGTGGCACACGAGAGAAGAGGTCTCCCAGCGGAGCGAACTCCTGTAGCAGCAAGAAGCAGCGGCGCTCCGGCTCACAGCACGACACCAGAGACATCACCACTGCACCGGCTGCCGTGGTGGTGGTTCCTGTGGTGGTTCCTGTGGTGGTTCCTGTGGTGGTGGTGGCGGTAGTGGTGGTGGTTCCTGCTGTGGTGGTGGTTCCTGCGGTGGTGGCGGTAGTGGCGGTGGTGGTGGCGGTGGTGGTGGTGTTGGTGAAGGTGGTGGTGGTGGCGGTGGTGGTGGTGGTGGTGGTGGTGGTTCCTGCCGTGGTGGTGGTTCTTGCGTTGGCTCCAGTATCTCCTGCGGCGGTGGTGGCAGTGGTGTTGGCGGTGGCGGTGGAGTTAGTGGTGATGCTGTTGTCTTCGGCGGAGGCGGTGGTGGTTCCTGCGGTGTTGGCGGTGGTGTTGGAGGCGGTGGAGTTAGTGGTGATGCTGGTGTCTTCGGCGGAGGCGGTGGTGGTTCCTGCGGTGTTGGCGGTGGTGTTGGAGGCGGTGGTGGTGATGCTGGTGTCTTCGGCGGAGGCGGTGGTGGTTCCTGCGGTGTTGGCGGTGGTGTTGGAGGCGGTGGTGGTGATGCTGGTGTCTTCGGCGGAGGCGGTGGTGGTTCCTGCGGTGTTGGCGGTGGTGTTGGAGGCGGTGGTGGTGATGCTGGTGTCTTCGGCGGAGGTGGTGGTGGTGGTGGTGGTGGTTCCTACGTTGGCTCCAGTATCTCCTGCGGCGGCGGTGGAGGTGGTGGTGGTGGTTCTGTTGTCTTCGGTAGAGGTGGTGGTGGTTCCTGCGGTGTTGGCGGTGGTGGTGGTGGCGGTGGTGGTGATGCTGGTGTCTTCGGTAGAGGTGGTGGTGGTTCCTGCGGTGATGTTGGTGGTGTTGGTGGTGGTGGTGGGGGGGGTGGAGGTGGTGGTGGTGGAGTTGGTGGAGGTGGAGGTGGTGATGTTGTCGTCTTCGGCGGAGGTGGTGGTGGTTCCTGCGGTGGTGGCGGTGGTGATGGTGGAGGTGGTGGTGGTGGTGGTGGGGGTGGTGGAGTTGGTGGTGGTGGTGGGGGGGGTGGAGTTGGTGGTGGTGGAGGTGGTGGTGATGTTGGTGTCTTCGGCGGAGGCAACGAATGCGCAGGGCAGAGCGAGCACCACGTGGTCGCTGTGCCGGGCACGACGCTGGAGCAGAAGTTCCCGCAGGTAGCTGATGGCGGACGATGATAACGACGATTGTGACTGCGATGATGGCAGCGATGATGATGATGGTGGTGGTGGAGGTGATGGAGATGGAGATGATGGTGGAGATGATGATGATGATGGTGGAGATGATGATGATGATGGTGGAGATGATGATGATGGAGATGATGATGATGGTGGTGGAGATGATGATGATGATGGAGATGGGGTCCCACAGGATCGGAACTTCTTTATCGCCACGCGCTGCCCTGTAGGGGGTTGTGTGTGGGAAGGCAGGTAGGCGGTGAGGGTGAGTGAGTACCTGTGGTGAGTACCTGTGGTGAGTGAGTACCTGTAGTGAGTGAGTACTTGTGGTGAGTACTTGTGGTGAGTACTTGTGGTGAGTACCTGTAGTGAGGTACCTGTGGTGAGTACCTGTAGTGAGTGAGTACCTGTAGTGAGGTACCTGTGGTGAGTGAGTACCTGTAGTGAGTGAGTACCTGTGGTGAGTACCTGTGGTGAGTGAGTACTTGTGGTGAGTACTTGTGGTGAGTGAGTACCTGTGGTGAGTACCTGTGGTGAGTACCTGTGGTGAGTGAGTACCTGTAGTGAGTGAGTACTAGTGGTGAGTGAGTACCTGTGGTGAGTACCTGTAGTGAGTGAGTACTAGTGGTGAGTACCTGTGGTGAGTGAGTACCTGTGGTGAGTACCTGTAGTGAGTGAGTACCTGTGGTGAGTACCTGTGGTGAGTGAGTACCTGTGGTGAGTACCTGTAGTGAGTGAGTACCTGTGGTGAGTACTTGTGGTGAGTGAGTACCTGTGGTGAGTACCTGTGGTGAGTACCTGTGGTGAGTGAGTACCTGTAGTGAGTGAGTACTAGTGGTGAGTGAGTACCTGTGGTGAGTACCTGTAGTGAGTGAGTACTAGTGGTGAGTACCTGTGGTGAGTGAGTACCTGTGGTGAGTACCTGTGGTGAGTGAGTACTTGTGGTGAGTACCTGTAGTGAGTGAGTACCTGTGGTGAGTACCTGTAGTGAGTGAGTACCTGTGGTGAGTACCTGTGGTGAGTGAGTACCTGTGGTGAGTACCTGTGGTGAGTGAGTACCTGTGGTGAGTACCTGTAGTGAGTGAGTACCTGTGGTGAGTACCTGTAGTGAGGTACCTGTGGTGAGTGAGTACCTGTGGTGAGTACCTGTAGTGAGTGAGTACTTGTGGTGAGTACCTGTAGTGAGTGAGGTACCTGTAGTGAGGTACCTGTGGTGAGTGAGTACTTGTGGTGAGTACTTGTGGTGAGTGAGTACCTGTGGTGAGTACCTGTAGTGAGGTACCTGTGGTGAGTGAGTACCTGTGGTGAGTACTTGTGGTGGGTGAGTACCTGTGGTGAGTACCTGTGGTGAGTACCTGTGGTGAGTACCTGTGGTGAGTACTTGTGGTGAGTGAGGTACCTGTGGTGAGTGAGTACCTGTGGTGAGTGAGTACTTGTGGTGAGTACCTGTGGTGAGTGAGTACCTGTGGTGAGTGAGGTACCTGTGGTGAGTGAGTACCTGTGGTGAGTGAGCACTTGTGGTGAGTACCTGTAGTGAGTGAGGTACCTGTGGTGAGTGAGTACCTGTAGTGAGTGAGGTACCTGTGGTGAGTGAGTACTTGTGGTGAGTACCTGTAGTGAGTGAGTACCTGTGGTGAGTGAGTACTTGTGGTGAGTACCTGTGGTGAGTGAGTACCTGTGGTGAGTGAGTACTTGTGGTGAGTACCTGTGGTGAGTGAGGTACCTGTGGTGAGTGAGGTACCTGTGGTGAGTGAGTACCTGTGGTGAGTGAGTACCTGTGGTGAGTGAGTACTTGTGGTGAGTACTTGTGGTGAGTGAGGTACCTGTGGTGAGTGAGTACCTGTGGTGAGTGAGTACTTGTGGTGAGTACTTGTGGTGAGTGAGGTACCTGTGGTGAGTGAGTACCTGTGGTGAGTGAGTACCTGTGGTGAGTGAGTACCTGTAGTGAGGTACCTGTGGTGAGTACTTGTGGTGAGTACTTGTACTGAGGTACCTGTGGCGATGTGGGTGGCCAGGTAGACGGTGCCGAACTTGCCCTGTCCCAGCGGCTGCCCCACGCGGATGTGTGAGGTACCTGTAGTGAGGTGTGTGAGTACCTGTGGTACCTGTGGTGAGTACCTGTAGTGAGTGAGTACCTGTGGCGATGTGGGTGGCCAGGTAGACGGTGCCGAACTTGCCCTGTCCCAGCGGCTGCCCCACGCGGATGTGTGAGGTACCTGTAGTGAGGTGTGTGAGTACCTGTGGTACCTGTGGTGAGTACCTGTAGTGAGTGAGTACCTGTGGCGATGTGGGTGGCCAGGTAGACGGTGCCGAACTTGCCCTGTCCCAGCGGCTGCCCCACGCGGATGTGTGAGGTACCTGTAGTGAGGTGTGTGAGTACCTGTGGTACCTGTGGTGAGTACCTGTAGTGAGTGAGTACCTGTGGCGATGTGGGTGGCCAGGTAGACGGTGCCGAACTTGCCCTGTCCCAGCGGCTGCCCCACGCGGATGTGTGAGGTACCTGTAGTGAGGTGTGTGAGTACCTGTGGTACCTGTGTGAGTACCTGTAGTGAGTGAGTACCTGTGGCGATGTGGGTGGCCAGGTAGACGGTGCCGAACTTGCCCTGTCCCAGCGGCTGCCCCACGCGGAAGTGTGAGGTACCTGTGGTATCTGTACTGAGTACCTGTGTGAGTACCTGTAGTGAGTGAGTACCTGTGGCGATGTGGGTCGCCAGGTAGACGGTGAAGGTGTGTGAGTACCTGTACTGAGTACCTGTGTGAGTACCTGTAGTGAGGTACCTGTGGCGATGTGGGTGGCCAGGTAGACGGTGCCGAACTTGCCCTGTCCCAGCGGCTGCCCCACGCGGAAGTGTGAGGTACCTGTAGTGAGGTGTGTGAGTACCTGTGGCGATGTGGGTGGCCAGGTAGACGGTGCCGAACTTGCCCTGTCCCAGCGGCTGCCCCACGCGGAAGTGTGAGGTACCTGTGGTAGCTATGGTGAGTACTTGTACTGAGTACCTGTGGTGAGTATGTGAGTACCTGTGGCTATGTGAGTATCTGTGTGAGTACCTGTAGTGAGGTATGTGAGTTCCTGTGGTGAGTACCTGTAGTGAGTGAGTACCTGTGGCGATGTGGGTCGCCAGGTAGACGGTGAAGGTGTGTGTGTACCTGTGGTGAGTACTTGTGGTGAGTACCTGTGGTGGGTGAGTACCTGTGGTGGGTGAGTACCTGTGGTGAGTATGTGAGTACCTGTGGTGAGTACCTGTGGTGAGTATGTGAGTACCTGTGGCGATGTGGGTGGCCAGGTAGACGGTGCCGAACTTGCCCTGTCCCAGCGGCTGCCCCACGCGGATGTGTGAGGTACCTGTAGTGAGGTGTGTGAGTACCTGTGGTACCTGTGTGAGTACCTGTAGTGAGTGAGTGAGGTACCTGTGGCGATGTGGGTGGCCAGGTAGACGGTGCCGAACTTGCCCTGTCCCAGCGGCTGCCCCACGCGGATGTGTGAGGTACCTGTAGTGAGGTGTGTGAGTACCTGTGGTACCTGTGGTGAGTACCTGTAGTGAGTGAGTACCTGTGGCGATGTGGGTGGCCAGGTAGACGGTGCCGAACTTGCCCTGTCCCAGCGGCTGCCCCACGCGGATGTGTGAGGTACCTGTAGTGAGGTGTGTGAGTACCTGTGGTACCTGTGTGAGTACCTGTAGTGAGTGAGTACCTGTGGCGATGTGGGTGGCCAGGTAGACGGTGCCGAACTTGCCCTGTCCCAGCGGCTGCCCCACGCGGATGTGTGAGGTACCTGTAGTGAGGTGTGTGAGTACCTGTGGTACCTGTGTGAGTACCTGTAGTGAGTGAGTACCTGTGGCGATGTGGGTGGCCAGGTAGACGGTGCCGAACTTGCCCTGTCCCAGCGGCTGCCCCACGCGGATGTGTGAGGTACCTGTGGTGAGGTGTGTGAGTACCTGTGGTACCTGTGTGAGTACCTGTAGTGAGTGAGTACCTGTGGCGATGTGGGTGGCCAGGTAGACGGTGCCGAACTTGCCCTGTCCCAGCGGCTGCCCCACGCGGATGTGTGAGGTACCTGTAGTGAGGTGTGTGAGTACCTGTGGTACCTGTGTGAGTACCTGTAGTGAGTGAGTACCTGTGGCGATGTGGGTGGCCAGGTAGACGGTGCCGAACTTGCCCTGTCCCAGCGGCTGCCCCACGCGGATGTGTGAGGTACCTGTAGTGAGGTGTGTGAGTACCTGTGGTACCTGTGGTGAGTACCTGTAGTGAGTGAGTACCTGTGGCGATGTGGGTGGCCAGGTAGACGGTGCCGAACTTGCCCTGTCCCAGCGGCTGCCCCACGCGGAAGTGACGCTCCACGCAGAGCGGAGCCGGGGGGTTCATCTGGGGGGTGAGACACAGGCAAAGGTCCCCCCAGGTAGCCTCCAGCAGGGATGTAGGGCAAGTGCGGAGACACAGGCAAAGGTCCCCCCAGGTAGCCTCCGGCAGGGCTCGAGGGCAAGTGCGGAGACGCAGACAAAGGTCCCCCCAGGTAGCCTCCGGCAGGGCTCGAGGGCAAGTGCGGAGACGCAGACAAAGCTACCCCCAGGTAGCCTCCAGCAGGGATGTAGGGCAAGTGCTGAGACACAGGCAAAGGTCCCCCCAGGTAGCCTCCGGCAGGGCTGTAAGGCAAGTGCTGAGACGCAGACAAAGCTACCCCCAGGTAGCCTCCAGCAGGGATGTAGGGCAAGTGCTGAGACACAGACAAAGGTCCCCCAGGTAGCCTCCAGCAGGGCTGTAGGGCAAGTGCTGTTAGCTAGCGAGTAGCAGCAGCAGTGTCTATGTACTACACACACCACACGCAGAGACAAAGCTCCCCTAGGTAGCCTCCAGCAGGGCTTTAGGGCAAGTGCTGTTACACACACACAGACAAAGATCCCTCAGGTAGCCTCCAGCAGGGCTCTAGGGCAAGTGCTGTTACACACACACACACAGACAAAGCTACCCCCAGGTAGCCTCCAGCAGGGATGTAGGGCAAGTGCTGAGACACAGACAAAGGTCCCCCAGGTAGCCTCCGGCAGGGCTCGAGGGCAAGTGCTGTTACACACACACACAGACAAAGGTCCCCCAGGTAGCCTCCAGCAGGGCTGTAGGGCAGGTGCTGAGACACAGAAAAAGCTACCCCCAGGTAGCCTCCAACAAGGCTCTAGGGCAAGTGCTGTTACACACACACAGACAAAGATCCCCCCAGGTAGCCTCCAGCAGGGCAGTAGGGCAAGTGCTGTTACACACACACAGACAAAGATCCCCCAGGTAGCCTCCAGCAGGGTAGTAGGGCAAGTGCTGTTACACACACACACAGACAATGATCCCCCCAGGTAACGTCTAGCAGGGCTGTAGGGGCAAGTGCTGTCAGTAGCAGCAGAACCTATGAAGGCTACTGGCACACAGAGGGGGTGGCTACCAGCACCACGCCCGGCTGCCTTTGTCTCTCCCCCAGTGCTAGCGATGTTCACTACACCACCACCACCGCTACACCACCATCACCACCACAGCACCAGGTTCTCAGTTGAGGCTGAGTCGACCTAGGGGAGGCCCAGGACCGGTTCAGATAATCTCTATCACTGGGTGATGGTGGTGGCCGTGAGTGCGCTAACCACTGCACCACCACTCCCCACACACACACAGTGCGCTAACCACTGCACCACCACTCCCCTCACACACACACAGTGCGCTAACCACTGCACCACCACTCCCCCCCAACACACACAGTGCGCTAACCACTGCACCACCACTACCCACACACA
>NW_027615228.1:0-30000 GCF_965212315.1 Lampetra planeri | reverse complement strand
TTGGAAGAGGAAGTCACCCCCTGTGAGTGGCTGGCTGAGGTGCCATCTGTTGAGGAAGTACTGAAGGCGATCCAGAGTCTTAGACCAGGAAAGGCACCGGGCAGAGATGATCGCCCAAGCGAAATGCTGAGGGAGGGTGGCGTTTGTGCACAGACTGCCCTACATGACATCATAACAACAGTCTGGACCACTGGATGGGTTCCGCAGGACTGGAAGGATGCCCTGGTGGTTCCCCTCTTTAAGAAGGGGACCGCACAGACTGTAACAACTACAAGGGCATCTCACTCATCTTTGTGTCGGGAAAGGTCCTGGCAAGGATTATTCAACATCGCCTTGCCAGGCACGCTGAGGAAAGGCTTGCGGAGCCCCAATGTGGTTTCAGGAAAGGGCGGTCCTGCACAGATGCCATATTTTCTGTCCGTTTGCTACAGCAGAGGTGTAGAGAATTCCAAGAAGACCTACATCTCTGCTTTATTGACCTGGTCAAGGCGTATGATACCATCGGTAGACCTGGGCTCTGGGTGCCTGACCAGCTGCTCATGATCATTAAGGACCTTCATGATGGTGAGCGGGCCCGGGTAAAACTACGTGGCCGGGAGTCGGAGCCTTTCCCTGTACACCTTGGGGTGCGACAGGGATGTCCTCTGGCTCCCACATTATTTAACATCTATTTCGACTGCGTAGTTCGTGAAGCCTTCAATAGCTGTACCGGGGGAATTTCCATTTGGTACAGATATAATGGGAGGCTGATCGACGCCCGGGTGCGATCAAGGGATGGCTCCCTATTGGTCAACCACGTTATGTATGCCGATGATCTGGTAATTGCGGCTCACTCAGAGGAGGAGTTGGAGGCGCTGCTGCTGAAACTGGAGCGTGCCACTAAGAGGTGGGGCCTTACCATCAGCCCCACCAAAACGAAACACCTGCCTGGGTATTTTGTACCATCGGACACTCCACCCCCACAACTCCCAATCGGTAAAGGGGCAGTTGTGGAGATAGTTGAGAGTTTCCCATACCTGGGCAGTGTGCTTATGACCGGCTCCGGCTTAACAGCAGAGGTCTCACTCCGAATCAGTTGAGCGGCATTATCTTTTCGTCGGTTGCGTAATGCTGTGTGGAAGCTACCTGGTCTGTCGCTCCGCACGAAGCTTCAGGTCTTCTCGGCCACGGTCATTCCCTCCTTTCTCTACGCTTGCGAAACGTGGACCCCCCTAATGGAACATCTTAGCCGGTTAGAAACATTTCGGTTGACCTGCCTACGATCCATCTTGGGTTTAACCAGGCTGGATTGTGTAAGGAGCTCACAAATCCTTTAAAGATGTGGACAAAGTCCCATCGGTGAGCTCCTCCGGCAGGCAAGGCTGCGTCGGCTGGGCCATGTAGCCCACATGCCCAGCCACCGCATGCCCAAACAGCTTTTGTTCGGCCGGATCGAGGGGGCTAAATGGGCGCGGCACGGGCTAGAGAAGAGATGGAGTGATGTGGTACAGGAGGACGTGGAGCTGAGTGAACTTGCCGATGACTGGTACCAGCGGTGTCAAGATCGGCCTCTGTGGAGGAGGCTCGTGAAGGACGCTACTGGGCAGTTGGAGGCAGTCGCCCTCCAACAACAACGGAGGGCGGAGGAGCGACGCTCACAACAACGATCGGAGCGCCGGGTAGCTAAAGCACAGCAAGTTGGCACAGTAGGCGGCACAGGTGGTGCATCAGCCAGTCATCTCGGTCATCTCAGTCAGTCGACCCGTGGCACCTGCTGGGTCTGCCCCGTGACCTCCTGCCAGCGGGCGTTCGACACTTCACGTGGTAGCCTCAAGGTGCACTTGGCCTGGCACAAGCGTCGTGGTGACGTCACCGCCACTTAGTGGCGAATGGCGGTTGTTGTTGTTGTTGTCTGTGGGTGTGTCTCTGTGTGAGGCTCTGTGTGCGTTGAAGTGAATGTGTGTATGTGAGTGTGTGTGAGTCTCTGTGTGAGTCTTTGTGTTTGTGCATGTGAGTCTCTGTGCGTATGTGAGTCTGCGTGTTTTGAGTCTTTTGGGTGTGTGGGTGGTGAGTCTGCGAGTGTGTCTCTGTGTGAGTCTCTGTGTGTGTGTGTAAGTGAATGTGTGTATGTGTGTGTGCGTGAGTCTCTGTTTGAGTCTCTGTGTGAGTCTCTGTGTGAGTCTGTGTGAGTCTCTGTGTGAGTCTCTGTGTGTGAGTGTGAGTCTCTGTGTGTGTGTCTGTCTGTGTGTATACACTACACACATATACACTACACTACACTATACACTACATTGTACACGAATATACACTACACTATACACTACACTATACACTACACACCTATACACTACACTGTACACTACACTATACACTACACGATACCCACCCCACCCACCCCACCCACCCCACCCCATCCACCCCATCCACCCCACCCACCCCACCCCACCCACCCCACCCACTCCACCCACCCCACACACCCGACACACCCCACCCCACCCCACCCACCCCACCCCACCCACCCCACCCACCCCATCCACCCCACCCCACCCACCCCACCCACCCCACCCCACCCACCCCACCCACCCCACCCACTCCACCCACCCCACACACCCGACACACCCCACCCCACCCACCCCACCCACCCCACCCACCCCACCCACCCCACCCACCCCATCCACCCCACCCACCCCACACACCCGACACACCCCACCCACCCCACCCACCCACCCCATCCACCCCACCCCACCCACCCCACCCACCCCACACACCCGACACACCCCACCCCACCCCACCCACCCCACCCCACCCACCCCACCCACCCCATCCACCCCATCCACCCCACCCACCCCACCCCACCCACCCGACACACCCCACTCC
Organism: Lampetra planeri; assembly: GCF_965212315.1. NCBI lineage: Eukaryota > Metazoa > Chordata > Hyperoartia > Petromyzontiformes > Petromyzontidae > Lampetra > Lampetra planeri. The sequence goes on along the minus strand of NW_027615228.1, from coordinate 27,144 downwards.
ACCCACCCCACCCACCCCACCCACTCCACCCACCCCACCTCACCACACCCACCCACCCACCCACCCCACACACCCCACCCCACACACCCCACCCACCCCACCCCACCACACCCACCCACCCACCCCACACACCCCACCCCACACACCCCACCCCACCCACCCCACCCCACCACACCCACCCACCCACCCCACACACCCCACCCCACACACCCCATCCCACACACTCCACCCCACACACCCCACCCCACCCACCCACCCCCCCACCACACACCCCACCCACCCCACCCACCCCACCCACCCCACCCCACACACTCCACCCACCCCCCACCACACACCCCACCCCACCCAAGTTATATAAGAAACGCACCACCTCCTCCTGATTGGTCCACACGTGGAAGGGGGGGAGGGAGGGGCATGTGACGTCACAAAACCCCCACCCCCTCTTAGTCCCCCCACCAGCAACACCACGTGACCGCCCACGCGGTCAACTAAATCGCTCGAGGCGCCTTCAACCAATCAGAAAGCAGCTGTCAAGATTCCTCGGGTTTTGGCGCGAACCCCGAGGGAGTTGAGGGGCGTGGTCGAGGGGGAGGTGGGCGTGGTCAAGGGGGAGGTGGGCGTGGTCGAGGAGGAGGTAGGCGTGGTCGAGGGGGAGGTGGGCGTGGTCGAGGGGGAGGTGGGGGGGGGTCAAGGGTTCTGGCGCGAACCCCGAGGGAGTTGAGGGGCGTGGTCGAGGGGGAGGTGGGCGTGGTCAAGGGGGAGGTGGGCGTGGTCGAGGAGGAGGTAGGCGTGGTCGAGGGGGAGGTGGGCGTGGTCGAGGGGGAGGTGGGGGGGGTCAAGGGTTCTGGCGCGAACCCCGAGGGAGTTGAGGGGCGTGGTCGAGGGGGAGGTGGGCGTGGTCAAGGGGGAGGTGGGCGTGGTCAAGGGGGAGGTGGGCGTGGTCGAGGGGGAGGCGGGGGGGTGGTCAAGGGTTCTGGCGCGAACCCCGAGGGAGTTGAGGGGCGTGGTCAAGGGGGGGGGTGGGCGTGGTTAAGGGGGGGGGTGGGCGTGGTTAAGGGGGAGGTGGGCGTGGTCAAGGGGGAGGTGGGCGTGGTCGAGGGGGAGGTGGGGGGGGTCAAGGGTTCAGCCGCGAACCCCGAGGGAGTTGAGGGGCGTGGTCGAGGGGGAGGTGGGCGTGGTCAAGGGGGAGGTGGGCGTGGTCGAGGGGGAGGTGGGCGTGGTCAAGGGGGAGGTGGGCGTGGTCGAGGGGGAGGTGGGCGTGGTCGAGGGGGAGGTGGGGGGGGTCAAGGGTTCTGGCGCGAACCCCGAGGGAGTTGATGGGCGTGGTCGAGGGGGAGGTGGGCGTGGTCAAGGGGGAGGTGGGCGTGGTCGAGGGGGAGGTGGGGGGGTCAAGGGTTCTGGCGCGAACCCCCAGGGAGTTGATGGGCGTGGTCGAGGGGGAGGTGGGCGTGGTCAAGGGGGAGGTGGGCGTGGTCGAGGGGGAGGTGGGGGGGTCAAGGGGTGGGAATCGAAATCGACAGAAGATGCAACCGAACCGGAATCGGAGTCGGAATCTTGATTTGTGACTGCAAGCCTCAGGGAGGGGTGGGAAATCTGAAGGTCTGCCAAGCTCTTTGTTGCCACAGGCAACGAAACAAACACCACCAACAACACTAACAACAACAACAGGCAAGCACAGCGAGTTTCAGTGTGGATTGTAAGTGAAATAGATCCATCATTTTTCGATTTGAAGCTTCTTTCGTGACTGCAGGGATTCATCTTCTTGGTTCTTTCGGTAAAGTCGTCACGTAGAAGGGAAATAATAAAATAGTAAAAATAAAACGTGATGAAATGATAAAAATAAAACATAATGAAAATAAAACATAATAAAATAATACAAATAAAACGTGATAAAATAATAAAAATAAAACGTAATTAAATAATAAAAATAAAACATAATTGAATAATAAAAATACAACATAATAAAATAATAAAAATAAAACGTAATACAATAATTAAAATAAAGCGTGATAAAATAATAAAAAATAAAACATAATAAAATATTAAAAATAAAACATAATAAAATATTAAAAATAAAACACAATAAAATAACAAAAATAAAACGTAATAAAATATTAAAAATAAAACATAATAAAATAATAAAAATAAAACATTATCAAATACAATTCTCACGACGTTTCGGTCACAACGCAAGCAGCCGTCCTCAGGTGAAGAACAGGTCTGTCGGAAAGACAGCGTCTCAATGAAACACCACCAAGCTTGGCAGCGTATATTTAAGCTGCTGGGTTAGAGGGGGAACAGCGCCTTGACAAATGAATTCAGCACATTTATGGGAAATGCAGATATGGGATCAGTCACTACGTCGTGAGAATTGTATTTTATTATGTTTTATTTTCATTATTTTATTATTTCCCTTCTACGTGACTTTACCGAAAGAACCAAGAAGATGAATCCATCACTTAAACTGCACCGCACTTCAAGGGTTCATTCATCCACTCATTCACTCACTCATTCATCCACTCATTCACTCACTCATTCATCCACTCATTCACTCACTCATTCATCCACTCACTCAACTACTCATTCACCCAATCATTCACTCACTCATTCACTCACTCATTCACTCACTCGTTCATCCATTCACTTAATCATTCACTCACTCATCCATTCACTCATTCATCCACTCACTCAACTACTCATTCACTCACTCATTCACTCACTCATTCATCCACTCACTCAACTACTCATTCACTCACTAATTCACTCACTAATTCACTCACTCATTCATCCACTCATTCACTCACTCATTCACTCACTCATTCACTCAATCATTCATCCACTCACTCATTCATCCACTCACTCAACCACTCATTCACTCACTCATCCACTCACTCATCCACTCACTCAACTACTCATTCACTCACTCATTCACTCACTCATTCATCCACTCACTCAACTACTCATTCACTCACTAATTCACTCACTAATTCACTCACTCATTCATCCACTCATTCACTCACTCATTCACTCAATCATTCATCCACTCACTCATTCATCCACTCACTCAACCACTCATTCACTCACTCATCCACTCACTCATCCACTCACTCAACTACTCATTCACTCACTAATTCACTCACTAATTCACTCACTCATTCATCCACTCATTCACTCACTCATTCACTCACTCATTCACTCAATCATTCATCCACTCACTCATTCATCCACTCACTCAACCACTCATTCACTCACTCATCCACTCACTCATCCACTCACTCAACTACTCATTCACTCACTCATTCACTCACTCATTCATCCACTCACTCAACTACTCATTCACTCACTAATTCACTCACTAATTCACTCACTCATTCATCCACTCATTCACTCACTCATTCACTCAATCATTCATCCACTCACTCATTCATCCACTCACTCAACCACTCATTCACTCACTCATCCACTCACTCATCCACTCACTCAACTACTCATTCACTCACTAATTCACTCACTAATTCACTCACTCATTCATCCACTCATTCACTCACTCATTCACTCACTCATTCACTCAATCATTCATCCACTCACTCATTCATCCACTCACTCAACCACTCATTCACTCACTCATCCACTCACTCATCCACTCACTCAACCACTCATTCACTCACTCATCCACTCACTCAACTACTCATTCACCCAATCATTCACTCATTCATTCACTCACTCGTTCATCCATTCACTCATTCACTCACTCATTCACTCACTCATTATTTCACTCATTCATCCACTCACTAATCCACTCACTCATTCACTCACTCATTCACTCACTCATTCACCCACTCATTCGCTCACTCATTCTTCCACTCACCCATTCACTCACTTATTTCCTCACGCATTCACTCATTTAACCACTCATTCACTCATTCACCCACTGACTCACTCATCTACTCACTCATTCACTCACTCATTCACCCACTCATCTACTCACTCATTAACCCACTCACCCATTCACTCACTCATCCACTCACTAAACAACTCATTCATCCATTCACTAAACAACTCATTCACCCACCCACCCACCCACTCACCCACTCACTCACTCACCCACTCACCCACTCACCCACCCACTCACTCATTCACTCACTCACCCACCCACTCACCCACCCACTCACTCACCCACTCACCCACCCACCCACTCACCCACTCATCCACTCACTCACCTACTCACCCACCCACTCACCCACTCACCCACTCACTCATCCACTCACCCACCCACTCACCCACTCACCCACCCACCCACCCACCCACTCACCCACTCACCCACTCACTCACCCACTCACTCACCCACCCGCTCACTCACCCACCCGCTCACTCACCCACTCACTCACTCACCCACTCACCCACTCACTCACCCACCCACCCACCCACTCACCCACTCACCCACCCACTCACCCACCCACCCACTCACTCACCCACTCACTCACCCACCCGCTCACTCACCCACCCACTGATCCCCACCCACCCACATCGCCCCAGGCTCTCCTCACACCGTGAGTAACAGCTCAACCTGTCCCGGCTGTCAGCGGCTGAACATCATCAGCTGGCGAACAGAGACTCTCTGTTCTACATTCACCACGCACAGACAAAGCTCCCCCAGGTAGCCTCTAGCAGTGCTGTAGGGGCAAGTGCTGTTAGCTAGCGAGCAGCAGCAGCAGTGTCTATGTACTACACACACCACGCACAGACAAAGCTACCCCAGGTAGCCTCTAGCAGTGCTGTAGGGGCAAGTGCTGTTAGCTAGCGAGCAGCAGCAGCAGTGTCTATGTACTACACACACCACGCACACAGACAAAGCTACTCGCGAGCTAACAGCACTTGCCCCTACAGCCCTGCTGGAGGCTACCTGGGAGAGCTTTGTCTGTGCGTGGTGTGTGTAGTACACAGACACTGCTGCTGATACTCGCTAGCTAACAGCACTTGCCCCTGCAGTCCTGCTTGAGGCTACCTGGGAGAGCTTTGTCTGTGCGTGGTGTGTGTAGTACATAGACACTGCTGCTGATACTCGCTAGCTAACAGCACTTGCCCCTGCAGCCCTGCTGGAGGCTACCTGGGGGAGCTTTGTCTGCGTGTGTTTTTTTTCAACGCGACTCTGCACAACAATTACGCAACGCGATGTTTATACAGATTGTCTTGACAGGTGTACTCGTGTGTGTGTGTGTGTACGTGTGTGTACAGGTGTGTACAGGTTTGTGTGCGTCCAAGCCCCACCAAAACTAAGCACCTGCCTGGGTGCTTTGTACCGGTCTTGCACAGATGCCATATTTTCTGTCCGTCTGCTACAGCAGAGGTGTAGGGAATTCCAACAATACCTACATCTCTGCTTTATTGACCTGGTGAAGGCCTATGATACCATCAGTAGGCCTGGGCTCTGGGTTGTTCTTCGTGCTTTCGGAGTCCCTGACCCTCTGCTAACGATCATTAAGGACCTTCGTGATGGTGAGCGGGCCCGGGTTAAACTACGTGGCCGGGAGTCAGAGCCTTTCCCTGTACACCTTGGGGTGCGACAGGGATGTCCTCTGGCTCGCACATTTTTTAACATCTATTTTGATCACGTAGTTCGTGAAGCCTTCAATAGCTGTACCGGAGGAATTTCCATCTGGTACAGATACAATGGGAGGCTGATCGATGCCCGGGTGCGGTCAAGGGATGGCTCCCTATTGGTCAACCACGTTATGTATGCCGATGATCTGGTAATTGCGGCTCACTCAGAGGAGGAGTTGGAGGCGCTGCTGCTGAGACTGGAGCGTGCCACCAAGAGGTGGGGCCTTACCATCAGCCCCACCAAAACGAAGCACCTGCCTGGGTATTTTGTACCATCGGACACTTCACCCCCACAACTCCCAATTGGTGATGGGGCAGTTGTGGAGAGAGTTGAGAGTTTCCCATACCTGGGCAGTGTGCTTATGACCGGCTCCGGTTTAACAGCAGAGGTCTCACTCCGAATCAGTCGAGCGGCAATATCTTTTCATCGGCTGCGTAACGCTGCAGTGTGGAAGCTGCCTGGTCTGTCGCTCCGCACGAAGCTTCAGGTCTTCTCGGCCACGGTCATTCCCTCCCTTCTCTACGCTTGCGAAACTTGGACCCTCCTAATGGAACATCTTAGCCGGTTAGAAACATTTCGGTTGACTTGCCTACGATCCATCCTGGGTTTAACCAGGCTGGATTGTGTGAGGAACTCACAAATCCTTGAAAAATATTTTGGCAAAGTCCCATCGGTGAGCTCCTCTGGCAGGCAAGGCTGCGTTGGCTGGGTCATGTAGCCCGCATGCCCAGCCACCGCATGCCTAAACAGATTTTGTTCGGCCGGATCGAGGGGGCTAAACGGGCGCGGCACGGGCTAGAGAAGAGATGGAGTGATGTGGTACAGGAGGACGTGGAGCTGAGTGGACTTGCCGATGACTGGTACCAGCGGTGTCAAGATCGGCCTCTGTGGAGGAGGCTCGTGAAGGACGCTGCTGGGCAGTTGGAGGCGGTCGCCCTCCAACAACAACGGAGGGCGGAGGAGCGACGCTCACAACAACGAGCGGAGCGCCGGGTGGCTAAAGCACAGCAAGTTGGCACAGTAGGGGGCACAGGTGGTGCATCAGCCAGTCATCTCGGTCATCTCAGTCAGTCGACTCGTGGCACCTGCTGGGTCTGCCCCGTGACCTCCTGCCAGCGGGCGTTCGACACTTCACGTGGTAGCCTCAAGGTGCACATGGCCTGGCACAAGCGTCGTGGTGACGTCACCGCCCCTTAGTGGCGAATGGCGGTTGTTGTTGTGTGTGTCCAAGTGTGTGTGTGTGTCCAAGTGTGTGTGTGTAACAGCCACTTGCCCCTACATCCCTGTTGAAGCTTACATGGGGGAACTTTATCTGTGTGTGTAGATGTTGCTCGCAAGCTAACAGCACTTGCCCCTACAGCCCTGCTAGAGGCTACCTGGGGGAGCTTTGTCTGTGCGTGTGGTGTGTGTAGTACATAGACACTGCTGCTGCTACTCGCTAGCTAACAGCACTTGCCCCTACAGCCCTGCTAGAGGCTACCTGGGGGAGCTTTGTCTGTGCGTGGTGTGTGTAGTACATAGACACTGCTGCTGCTACTCGCTAGCTCACAGCACTTGCCCCTACAGCCCTGCTAGAGGCTACCTGGGGGAGCTTTGTCTGTGCGTGTGTATGAGGAAGTTTAGTGATATTGATCTCTTCTGCTCCCCAGTCACGTGGTGTAAGGGGTAGGAATGCTCGCTCCGAAATTTTGAACCGATGATGGATGTCCGTGTGAGCCACGGGGCGAGTGAGTGAGTGAGTCATTTGGGTGGGTGGGTGAGTGAGTGAATTGATGAGTGGGTGAGTGAGCGGGTGAGCGGGTGAGCGGGTGGGTGAGTGGATGAGCGGGTGGGCGAGTGAGTGAGTGGGTGAGCGAGTGAGTGAGTGGGTGAGTGAGTGAGTGGGTAAGTGAATGGGTGAGTGAGTGAATTGATGAGTGGGTGAGTGAGCGGGTGAGCGGGTGAGCGGGTGGGTGAGTGGATGAGCGGGTGGGCGAGTGAGTGAGTGGGTGGGCGAGTGAGTGAGTGGGTGAGCGAGTGAGTGAGTGGGTGGGCGAGTGAGTGAGTGGGTGAGCGAGTGAGTGAGTGGGTGGGCGAGTGAGTGAGTGGGTGAGCGAGTGAGTGAGTGGGTGAGTGAGTGAGTGGGTAAGTGAATGGGTGAGTGGGTGAATGAGTAGATGAGTGGGTGAGTGAGTGAGTTAGTGGGTGAGCGAGTGGGTGAGTGAGCGAGTGGGTGAGTGAGCGGGTGAGCGGGTGAGCGGGTGGGTGAGTGGATGAGTGGATGAGCGGGTGAGTGGGTGAGTGGGTGAGTGAGTGAGTGGGTAAGTGAGTAGGTGAGTGGGTGAATGAGTAGATGAGTGGGTGAGTGAGTGAGTTAGTGGGTGAGCGAGTGGGTGAGTGAGCGAGTGGGTGAGTGAGCGGGTGAGCGGGTGAGCGGGTGGTTGAGTGGATGAGTGGATGAGCGGGTGAGTGGGTGAGTGGATGAATGAGTAGATGAGTTGGTGAGTGGGTGAGCGAGTGGGTGAGTGAGTGAGCGAGTGGGTGAGCGAGTGAGTGGGTGAGTGAGTGGGTGGGTGCGTAAGTGAGTGGGTGAGTGGGTGAATGAGTAGATGAGTGGGTGAGTGAGTGAGTGGGTGAGCGAGCGAGTGAGTGAGTGGGTGGGTGCGTAAGTGAGTAGGTGAGTAGGTGAATGATTAAATGAGTGGGTGAGTGAGTGGGTGAGCGAGTGGGTGAGCGAGCGAGTGAGTGGGTGAGTGAGTGGGTGAGCGAGCGAGTGGGTGAGTGAGTGGGTGAGTGAGTGAGCGAGTGGGTGAGCGAGCGAGTGGGTGAGTGAGTGGGTGGGTGCGTAAGTGAGTAGGTGAGTAGGTGAATGATTAAATGAGTGGGTGAGTGAGTGGGTGAGCGAGTGGATGAGCGAGTGGGTGAGTGAGTGAGTGGGTGATCGAATCGGTGACCGAGTGGGTGATTGAGTGAGTGATATAGGTTTGTCGCTCGCTGCACTTGCCCCTACAGCCCTTCTAGAGGCTACCTGGGGTAGCTTTGTCTGTGCGTGGTGTGTGTCGTACATAGACACTGCTGCTGCTACTCGCTAGCTAACAGCACTTGCCCCTCCATCCATGCTAGAGGCTACCTGGGGTAGCTTTGTCTGTGCGTGGTGTGTGTAGTACATAGACACTGCTGCTGCTACTGGCTAGCTAACAGCACTTGCCCCTCCATCCATGCTAGAGGCTACCTGGGGTAGCTTTGTCTGCATGTGGTGTCTGAGCAATTAAAAATTACAAATTGTTCCATCCCCCAGGGGGTGTCTCAGAGGACCTCCAGTACCCTCCCCTCGTCTCTGTGAGTCTCTGTGGGTCTCTATGAGTGTGGGTCTCTGTGGGTCTCTGTGTGTGTGGGTCTCTGTGATTGTGGGTCTCTGTGGGTGTCTATGAGTGTGGGTCTCTGTGTGTCTCTGTGAGTGTGGGTCTCTGTGTGTGTGGGTCTCTGTGATTGTGGGTCTCTGTGGGTCTCTGTGAGTGTGGGTCTCTATGAGTGTGGGTCTCTGTGGGTCTCTATGAGTGTGGGTCTCTGTGGGTCTCTATGAGTGTGGGTCTCTGTGAGTCTCTATGAGTGTGGGTCTCTGTGGGTCTCTATGAGTGTGGGTCTCTGTGGGTGTCTATGAGTCTGGGTCTCTGTGGGTCTCTATGAGTGTGGGTCTCTGTGGGTCTCTATGAGTGTGGGTCTCTGTGGGTCTCAGTGAGTGTGAGTCTCTGTGGGTCTCTATGAGTGTGAGTCTCTGTGGGTCTCAGTGAGTGTGGGTCTCTGTGGGTCTCTATGAGTGGGGGTCTATGTGGGTCTCTGTGGGTCTCTATGAGTGTGGGTCTCTGTGGGTCTCAGTGAGTGTGGGTCTCTGTGGGTCTCAGTGAGTGTGGGTCTCTGTGGGTCTCAGTGAGTGTGGGTCTCTGTGGGTCTCTATGAGTGGTGGTCTCTGTGGGTCTCTGTGGGTCTCTATGAGTGTGAGTCTCTGTGGGTCTCAGTGAGTGTGGGTCTCTGTGGGTCTCTATGAGTGTGGGTCTCTGTGGGTCGCTGTGAGTCTGGGTCTCTGTGGGTCTCTATGAGTGTGAGTCTCTATGAGTGTGAGTCTCTATGAGTGGTGGTCTCTGTGGGTCTCTGTGGGTCTCAATGAGTGTGGGTCTCTGTGGGTCTCTATGAGTGTGGGTCTCTATGAGTGTGGGTCTCTGTGGGTCTCATAACAAGATTCCTCTGTAGACCCCTGTAGGGACCCCCTTTAGCCCCCCTCACACCCCCTGTAGACCCCCTGTAGAGACCCCCTTTAGCCCCCTGTACACCCCCTGTAGACCCCCTGTAGTGACTCCCTTTAGCCCCCTGTACACCCCCTGTAGAACCCAGTAGAGACCCCCTTTAGTCCCCCTCACACCCCCTGTAGACCCCTGTAGAGACCCCCTTTAGCCCCCCTTACACCCCCTGTAGACCCCCTGTAGAGACCCCCTTTAGCCCCCTTTACACCCCCTGTAGACCCCCTGTAGAGACCCCCTTTAGCCCCCCTTACACCCCCTGTAGACCCCCTGTAGAGACCCCCTTTAGCCCCCCTTACACCCCCACTAGACCCCCTGTATGGACCCCCTTTAGCCCCCCTTACACCCCCTGTAGATCCCTTGTAGAGACCCCCTTTAGCCCCCCTCACACCCCCTGTAGACCCCCCGTAGAGACCCCCTTTAGCCCCCCTTACACCCCCTGTAGACCCCCTGTAGAGACCCCCTTTAGCCCCCCTTACACCCCCTGTAGACACCCCGTAGGGACCCCCCTTCAGCCCCCTTTCACCCCCTGTAGACCCCCTGTAGAGACCCCCTTTAGCCCCCTGTACACCCCCTGTAGACCCCCTGTAGAGACCCCCTTTAGCCCCCCTTACACCCCCTGTACACCCCCTGTAGAGACCCCCTTTAGCCCCCCTTACACCCCCTGTAGACCCCCTGTAGAGACCCCCTTTAGCCCCCCTATACACCCCCTGTAGACCCCCTGTAGAGACCCCTTTTAGCCCCCCTCACACCCCCTGTAGACCCCCTGTAGAGACCCCCTTTAGCCCCCCTCACACCCCCTGTAGACCCCCTGTAGAGACCCCCTTTAGCCCCCCTTACACCCCCTGTACACCCCCTGTAGAGACCCCCTTTAGCCCCCCTTACACCCCCTGTAGACACCCCGTAGGGACCCCATTTAGCCCCCCTTACACCCCCTGTAGACCCCCTGTAGAGACCCCCTTTAGCCCCCTGTACACCCCCTGTACACCCCCTGTAGAGACCCCCTTTAGCCCCCCTTACACCCCCTGTAGACCCCCTGTAGAGACCCCCTTTAGCCCCCCTCACACCCCCTGTAGACCCCCTGTAGAGACCCCCTTTAGCCCCCCTCACACCCCCTGTAGACACCCTGTAGAGACCCCCTTTAGCCCCCTGTACACCCCCTGTAGACCCCCTGTAGAGACCCCCTTTAGCCCCCTGTACACCCCCTGTAGACCCCCTGTAGAGACCCCCTTTAGCCCCCTGTACACCCCCTGTACACCCCCTGTAGAGACCCCCTTTAGCCCCCCTTACACCCCCTGTAGACCCCCTGTAGAGACCCCCTTTAGCCCCCTGTACACCCCCTGTAGACCCCCTGTAGAGACCCCCTTTAGCCCCCTGTACACCCCCTGTACACCCCCTGTAGAGACCCCCTTTAGCCCCCCTTACACCCCCTGTAGACCCCCTGTAGAGACCCCCTTTAGCCCCCTGTACACCCCCTGTAGAACCCCTGTAGAGACCCCCTTTAGCCCCCCTTACACCCCCACTAGACCCCCTGTATGGACCCCCTTTAGCCCCCCTTACACCCCCTGTAGACCCCCTGTAGAGACCCCCTTTAGCCCCCCTTACACCCCCTGTAGACCCCCTGTAGTGACCCCCTTTAGCCCCCCTCACACCCCCTGTAGACACCCTGTAGAGACCCCCTTTAGCCCCCTGTACACCCCCTGTAGACCCCCTGTAGAGACCCCCTTTAGCCCCCTGTACACCCCCTGTAGAACCCCTGTAGAGACCCCCTTTAGCCCCCCTTACACCCCCTGTAGACACCCTGTAGTGACCCCCTTTAGCCCCCCTCACACCCCCTGTAGACCCCCTGTAGTGACCCCCTTTAGCCCCCTGTACACCCCCTGTAGAACCCCTGTAGAGACCCCCTTTAGCCCCCTGACTGTCTCCGTGTCTCTCTATCGCCCCCTCGTGGCCTGCTCTGTCCCTGCTTCTCCACGTCACAATCTCCCCCCCCCCCCTCACAATCTTCCCCCCCCCCTCACAATCTCCCCCCTACGTCACAATCTCCCCCCTTACGTCACAATCTCCCCCCACCTCTTGACGTGTGATGCCTACGGTTCTACCAAGTTTCCCCCGCTATACTGAAAATCCGCAAAGTAGGATTGGCCCCCCTAGGAATTTCCGTATATGTGTGTGTGTGTGGGTACCAGAATGTTTAAAATATGTATATTTATACTTTATATATTTTACTTAAATCTATTTAATTATAAAACCGTAATATTATACATTCACTCCCCCTCTCTCTCTCTCTCATACGATACGTATTATGGTGTTCTACATTCACCAATGACAGTAGCAGAGGTGTGGACTCGAGTCATGTGACTTGGACTCGAGTCAGACTCGAGTCATGAATTTGATGACTTGCGACTCGACTTGGACTTGCATAACAATGACTTTGTCCCACCTATGAGATGTGGACTCGAGTCATGTGACTTGGACTCGAGTCAGACTCGAGTCATGAATTTCATGACTTGCGACTCGACTTGGACTTGCATAACAATGACTTTGTCCCACCTCTGAGATGTGGACTCGAGTCATGTGACTTGGACTCGAGTCAGACTCGAGTCATGAATTTGATGACTTGCGACTCGACTTGGACTTGCATAACAATGACTTTGTCCCACCTATGAGATGTGGACTCGAGTCATGTGACTTGGACTCGAGTCAGACTCGAGTCATGAATTTGATGACTTGCGACTCGACTTGGACTTGCATAACAATGACTTTGTCCCACCTCTGGACAGTAGCATCTTGAGACTTGACTCCAGTAATGACGACGACGACGATGACAATGACAATGATGATGACAATGATGACGATGACAGACCTGTGCAGTTCGATGAACGTGATGATGAATTATGATGATGATGGTGTTACTGCTGCACAGGCATAATAATGAGGCCTTTAAATCAGTTGGAAAAATCCGCGATGCACTGAGGCCGCGAAACTTGAACCGCGAAGTGGCGAGGGATTACTGTATTCGGTAAAGTCACGTAGCTAAAAAAAATTAAAATAAATATAATAATTATAGAAATAAAATAATATTTTTTTTAAATTAATATTTTTGTCTTCTTGGTTATTTCGGTAAAGTCACGTAAAAGGGAAGTAATAAAATAATAAAAATAAAACATAATATGTTTTATTTTAATAATATGTTTAATTTTAATAAAACATAATACGTTTTATTTTTATTATTTTATTACTTCCCTTCTACGTGACTTTACCGAAAGAACCAAGAAGATGAATCCCTGCAGTCACGAAAGCTTTAAATCAAAAATTAATATTTTTGTCTTTGGGACCACAGGAGACACCAATGCGCACTACCATAGGCGGGACCGGCGCGGTACTACTAAGTTTCACCGCTATACTTTTAGGTTTTTTCGGTAAAGTCACGTAGCTAAAAAGAGTAAAAATGAATATAATAATTATAGAAATAAAATAATATTTTTTTTTTATAAATATTTTTGTCTTTCGGTAAAGTCACGTAGCTAAAAAAGTAAAAAATAAATGTAATAATTATAGAAATAAAATAAATTTTTTTTAAATTAATATTTTGTCTTTGGGACCACAGGAGACACCAATGCGCACTACCATAGGCGGGACCGGCGCGGTACTACTAAGTTTCCCCGCTATACTTTTAGGTTTTTTCGGTAAAGTCACGTAGGTAAAAAAGTAAAATAAGTAATGATAATAGAAATAAAAGAAAAAACGTTAATTATTTAATTATTAATATGTTTGTAGAGTGAGTAGATTAAACGTTGAGTTGTATAAGGGCACCACGGGGTAATCAGCCCCTCCCCACCCAGCCCCACACCACCCAGCCCCACCCAGCCCCTTCCCACCCAGCCCCTCCCTACCCTCCCCACCCCACCCAGCCCCACCCAGCCCCTCCCCACCCAGCCCCGCACCACCCAGCCCCACCCCACCCTCCCCACCCAGCCCCACCCCACCCAGCCCCACCCCACCCTCCCCACCCCTCCCACCCCCCACCTCCCCACCCAGCCCCACCCAGCCCCTCCCCACCCAGCCCCACACCACCCAGCCCCACCCCACCCTCCCCACCCAGCCCCACCCCACCCAGCCCCACCCCACCCTCCCCACCCCTCCCACCCCCCACCTCCCCACCCAGCCCCACCCAGCCCCTCCCCACCCAGCCCCACACCACCCAGCCCCACCCCACCCTCCCCACCCAGCCCCACCCCACCCAGCCCCACCCCACCCTCCCCACCCCTCCCACCCCCCACCTCCCCACCCAGCCCCACCCAGCCCCTCCCCACCCAGCCCCTCCCCACCCTCCCCACCCAGCCCCACCCCACCCAGCCCCGCCCCACCCTCCCCACCCCCTCCCACCCCCCACCTCCCCACCCAGCCCCTCCCCACCCAGCCCCTCCCCACCCAGCCCCTCCCCACACAGCCCCACACCACCCAGCCCCACCCCACCCTCCCCACCCAGCCCCTCCCCACCCAGCCCCACCCCACCCTCCCCACCCCCCACCCAGCCCCACCCTCCCCACCCAGCCCCTCCCCACCCAGCCCCACCCCACCCTTCCCACCCAGCCCCTCCCCACCCTCCCCACCTAGCCCCACCCCACCCTCCCCACCCCTCCGACCCCCCACCCAGCCCCACCCTCCCCACCCAGCCCCTCCCCACCCAGCCCCTCCCCACCCTCCCCACCTAGCCCCACCCCACCCTCCCCACCCTTCTCACCGCCCACCCAGCCCCACCCTCCCCACCCAGCCCCACCCAGCCCCACCCCACCCTCCCCACCCAGCCCCTCCCCACCCTCCCCACCCAGCCCCACCCAGCCCCACCCCACCCTCCCCACTCCTCCCACCCCCCACCCATCTAATGAATATTCATGAGATGCAACGCCCCGCCCCCCACACACCCCCCCCCTATGACATCACCGTTGTTGGTACAGCCCGGCAACCGTCATCGCCCGCGGACTCTACCAACTACCCCTCCCCCACGGGGGGGGGTTAGGTTAGGGGTGTGTGGCCATGACGTCACAACAGCACATTATTTAAACAAAAAAAAACTCATTTATAATCGCATTGTAATTTTCTCATTGTTGACGTTGTTGGCGTGACTGCCACTCAGCTATTTAATTTAATTAAAAATAATCGGCGTTAATTTAACCCGCACCCGCTTTAACGTGAATGGTTAGACCCACTTCCCCCCCCCACCCTACACAGCCGTCACCACAGTTGGTACAGTCCACCTCGAGTATAAATACGCGGGGTAGCGGGTGACGCGGCTTCCTCTGCGCGCGCGCGACGTCCGTTGGCCCTTTCGCTTCCGCCTCCTCTCTGCCGCGTGTCACTCCGCGCCCGGACTTCTTTTTTTGTCGCCGTTGTCGTTGCATTTAGGTAAGCTGAACGCAACAAACAAAAAAAGATTTTACGACGAGACAAAAATCTAAAAAATATCGCGCACGAATCTCGTGCGTTGGCCGAGTTAAATGACGGGGTGAGAATTAACGTAAATTTTGTAAAACGTTTAAAAAAAAAGATTTCATTTGAGCGTCAGCGATGTTTTTTTTAACATGGTGGCTGGGTGGGTGGAGGAGGGTTTGTATTTCGTAGTCCGCATAGTCGGCGCTCGAACCCCCATTGGCCGCGCCCTCGTGCCACGTGGCGCGCCGGGCCGGCGGTGATTGGCTGGCGCGGGTGGGGCCGGTCAGTTGTGGCGGAGCTAGTGGCGTATCCGCGGTGGGAAATTAAATTGCAGGGCCTCTTGTTTTTTTTTTAAACCGATAAAGTTGTAAAGTTAAAAACTTTTAATGTTTTAATTTTTTATTCTTTTTTTTTTAATAAAAATTTAATTGTTCGAACGTTCCTATGAAATGTTACGCTAGCAACTGTCGGGATAAAATTTAGGTTTACTTTTCCATTGAAAATCTATTTACCTTAAAACAAATAATTTTAATGTTTAGTAAGTTTGTGTAGTTGTTGTTCGTGTTATTTGTTTGTTTGTGTAGTCCGTAAGTTGCTTTTTGGTGTGTCCTGGTGGGGTGTGGTGAGCGGTCCTGGTGAGGTGGGTGGATTGGTGTGTGTGTCTGTCATTGTATCATTGTGTGTCTGTCATTGTATCATTGTGTGTCTGTCACTGTGTGTGTGTCACTGTGTGTGTGTCACTGTGTGTGTGTCACTGTGTGTGTGTCACTGTGTGTGTCACTGTGTGTGTCACTGTGTGTCACTGTGTGTCTGTCACACTGTGTCACTGTGTGTGTGTCACTGTGTGTCTGTCACTGTCACTATTTTTGTTGCAGTGTGATGCTGATGATTGTGTGCGAGTGTCTGCACACACTGACACACACACACTGACACACACACACTGACACACACACACTGACACACACACACTGACACACACACACTGACACACACACACTGACACACACACACTGACACACACACACTGACACACACACACTGACACACACACTGTCATGGTTGTGGTGTGGTAATGGTTGTGGTGTGGTAGTGGTGGTGTGGTAATGGTAGTGGTGTAGTAGTGGTGTAGTAGTAGTGGTGGTGGTGTGGTAATGGTAGTGGTGTAGTAGTGGTGTAGTAGTAGTGGTGGTGGTGGTGGTGTGGTAATGGTAGTGGTGTAGTAGTAGTGGTGGTGGTGGTGGTGTGGTAATGGTAGTGGTGTAGTAGTAGTGGTGGTGTGGTAATGGTAGTGGTGTGGTAGTGGTGTAGTAGTGGTGGTGGTGGTGGTGTGGGTGTAGTAGTGGTGTAGTAGTGGTGTAGTAGTGGTGTAGTAGTGGTGTAGTAGTGGTGTAGTAGTGGTGTAGTAGTGGTGTAGTAGTGGTGTAGTAGTGGTGTAGTAGTGGTGTAGTAGTGGTGTAGTAGTGGTGTAGTAGTGGTGTAGTAGTGGTGTAGTAGTGGTGTAGTAGTGGTGTAGTAGTGGTGTAGTAGTGGTGTAGTAGTGGTGTAGTAGTGGTGTAGTAGTGGTGTAGTAGTAGTGGTGGTGTGGTAATGGTAGTGGTGTAGTAGTGGTGTAGTAGTAGTGGTGGTGTGGTAGTGGTGTAGTTGTAGTGGTAGTGGTAATGGTGTAGTGGTAGTGGTAGTGGTGTAGTAGTGGTGTAGTAGTGGTGGTGTGGTAATGGTAGTGGTGTGGTAATGGTAGTGGTGTAGTGGTAGTGGTGGTGTGGTAATGGTGTAGTAGTAGTGGTGTGGTAGTGGTGTAGTAGTAGTGGTGGTGTGGTAATGGTAGTGGTGTAGTAGTGGTGGTGGTGGTGTGGTAATGGTAGTGGTGTAGTAGTGGTGTAGTAGTGGTGGTGGTGGTGTGGTAATGGTAGTGGTGTAGTAGTGGTGTAGTAGTGGTGGTGGTGTGGTAATGGTAGTGGTGTAGTAGTGGTGTAGTAGTGGTGGTGGTAATGGTAATGGGTGTGGTAGTGGTGTAGTGGTAGTGGTAGTGGTGTGGTGGTGGTGTGGTAGTGGTAGTGGTGGTAGTGGGTGTGGTGTGGTAATGGTGGTGGTGTGGTAGTGGTGGTAGTGGTGGTGGTGGTGTGGTAATGGTAGTGGTGGTAGTGGGTGTGGTGTGGTGGTAGTGGTGTTGTAGTGGTGGTTGTGGTGTGGTGGTAGTGGTGTAGTAGTGGTGTGGCGGTAGTGGTGGTGGTGTAGTAATGGTGGTGTGGTAGTGGTAGTGGTGTAGTAGTGGGGTAGTGGTGATGGGTGTGGTGTGGTAATGGTAGTGGTGGTAGTGGTGTGGTGGTTGTGGTGTGGTAGTGGTTGTGGTAGTGGTGGTAGTGTTGTAGTGGTGGTAATGGGTGTGGTGTGGTAATGGATGGTCGGGGCGGTGATTTATCCGTGACCTTTCGTGCCGTGGTGGTGGTGTTGGTGGTTGTGGTGGTTGTCATTCTATTTATTATCCGTGACCTTTCGTGCCGTGGTGGTGTTGGTGGTTGTGGTGGTTGTGGTTGTTGTGATAGTTGTGGTGGTTGTGGTGGTGTTGGTGGTTGTGGTGGTTGTCATTCTATTTATTATCCGTGACCTTTCGTGTGGCGGTGGTGGCGGTGGTGGTAATCCGTGACCTTCCGTCCGAACGCTCCGCTAATTGGCTTAGGAACCCCCTCGCTAGCAAGCTCTCGGCTCCACTCGCCCCCCAATCCACATTTAACTCTTCGTTCTGACTGTGGGTGGGTGCACGGTGGCCGTGTGGGTGGGTGGGTTAATGGTGGGTGGGTTAATGGTGGGTGGGTTAATGGTGGGTGGGGTAATGGTGGGTGGGTTCACGGTGGCCGTGTGGGTTGGTGGGTTAATGGTGGGTGGGTGGGCTAATGGTGGGTGGGTGGGCTAATGGTGGGTGGGTGGGCTAATGGTGGGTGGGTGGGCTAATGGTGGGTGGGTGGGCTAATGGTGGGTGGGTGGGCTAATGGTGGGTGGGTGGGCTAATGGTGGGTGGGCTAATGGTGGGTGGGCTAATGGTGGGTGGGTTAAGGGTGGGCGGGCTAATGGTGGGTGGGTGGAATGGTTTAATGGTGGGTGGGTGGGTGGAATGGTTTAATGGTGGGTGGGTGGGTGGGCGGGTTAATGGTGGG
Source organism: Lampetra planeri (assembly GCF_965212315.1). Classification (NCBI taxonomy): domain Eukaryota; kingdom Metazoa; phylum Chordata; class Hyperoartia; order Petromyzontiformes; family Petromyzontidae; genus Lampetra; species Lampetra planeri. Next base: position 8,680 of record NW_027615228.1, on the reverse strand, counting down.
TGGGTGGGCGGGTTAATGGTGGGTGGGTTCACGGTGGCCGTGTGGGTGGGTGGGCTAATGGTGGGTGGGTGGGCGGGTTAATGGTGGGTGGGTGGGTGGAATGGTTTAATGGTGGGTGGGTGGGTGGAATGGTTTAATGGTGGGTGGGTGGGCGGGTTAATGGTGGGTGGGTGGGTGGAATGGTTTAATGGTGGGTGGGTGGGTGGAATGGTTTAATGGTGGGTGGGTGGGCGGGTTAATGGTGGGTGGGTTCACGGTGGCCGTGTGGGTGGGTGGGCTAATGGTGGGTGGGTGCACGGTGGCCGTGTGGGTGGGTTCTGTAGCATAACACTTCAGTTACATTATTGCATCGTGTGTGTGTAGTCCCATTGTGATGTCGGTGTGACGCTGTGTGTGTAGTCACATTGTGTTGTGATGTCAGCAGTGTGTGTGACGCTGTGTGTGTGTATAGTCCCATTGTGATGTCGGTGTGACGCTGTGTGTGTAGTCACATTGTGTTGTGATGTCAGCAGTGTGTGTGACGCTGTGTGTGTGTATAGTCCCATTGTGATGTCGGTGTGACGCTGTGTGTGTAGTCACATTGTGTTGTGATGTCAGCAGTGTGTGTGACGCTGTGTGTGTGTATAGTCCCATTGTGATGTCGGTGTGACGCTGTGTGTGTAGTCACATTGTGTTGTGATGTCAGCAGTGTGTGTGACGCTGTGTGTGTGTATAGTCCCATTGTGATGTCGGTGTGACGCTGTGTGTGTAGTCACATTGTGTTGTGATGTCAGCAGTGTGTGTGACGCTGTGTGTGTGTGTGTGTAGTCACATTGTGTTGTGATGTCAGCAGTGTGTGTGACGCTGTGTGTGTGTGTGTATAGTTCCATTGTGATGTCGGTGTGACGCTGTGTGTATAGTCCCATTGTGATGTCGGTGTCAGCAGTGTGTGTGACGCTGTGTGTGTGTGTGTATAGTTCCATTGTGATGTCGGTGTGACGCTGTGTGTATAGTCCCATTGTGATGTCGGTGTCAGCAGTGTGTGTGACGCTGTGTGTGTGTATGTGTAGTCCCATTGTGTTGTGATGTCAGCAGTGTGTGTGACGCTGTGTGTGTGTGTAGTCCCATTGTGTTGTGATGTCAGCAGTGTGTGTGACGCTGTGTGTGTGTGTGTAGTCCCATTGTGTTGTGATGTCGGTGTGACGCTGTGTGTGTGTGTGTGTAGTCCCATTGTGTTGTGATGTCGGTGTGACGCTGTGTGTGTAGTCCCATTGTGTTGTGATGTCAGCAGTGTGTGTGACGCTGTGTGTGTGTGTAGTCCCATTGTGTTGTGATGTCAGCAGTGTGTGTGACGCTGTGTGTGTGTATAGTCCCATTGTGTTGTGATGTCAGCAGTGTGTGTGACGCTGTGTGTGTGTGTAGTCCCATTGTGTTGTGATGTCAGCAGTGTGTGTGACGCTGTGTGTGTGTATAGTCCCATTGTGATGTCGGTGTGACGCTGTGTGTGTAGTCCCATTGTGTTGTGATGTCAGCAGTGTGTGTGACGCTGTGTGTGTGTAGTCCCATTGTGTTGTGATGTCAGCAGTGTGTGTGACGCTGTGTGTGTGTGTAGTCCCATTGTGTTGTGATGTCAGCAGTGTGTGTGACGCTGTGTGTGTGTATAGTCCCATTGTGTTGTGATGTCAGCAGTGTGTGTGACGCTGTGTGTGTGTATAGTCCCATTGTGATGTCGGTGTGACGCTGTGTGTGTAGTCCCATTGTGTTGTGATGTCAGCAGTGTGTGTGACGCTGTGTGTGTGTAGTCCCATTGTGTTGTGATGTCAGCAGTGTGTGTGACGCTGTGTGTGTGTGTAGTCCCATTGTGTTGTGATGTCAGCAGTGTGTGTGACGCTGTGTGTGTGTATAGTCCCATTGTGTTGTGATGTCAGCAGTGTGTGTGACGCTGTGTGTGTGTATAGTCCCATTGTGATGTCGGTGTGACGCTGTGTGTGTAGTCCCATTGTGTTGTGATGTCAGCAGTGTGTGTGACGCTGTGTGTGTGTAGTCCCATTGTGTTGTGATGTCAGCAGTGTGTGTGACGCTGTGTGTGTGTGTAGTCCCATTGTGTTGTGATGTCAGCAGTGTGTGTGACGCTGTGTGTGTGTATAGTCCCATTGTGTTGTGATGTCAGAAGTGTGTGTGACGCTGTGTGTGTGTATAGTCCCATTGTGTTGTGATGTCAGCAGTGTGTGTGACGCTGTGTGTGTGTATAGTCCCATTGTGATGTCGGTGTGACGCTGTGTGTGTAGTCCCATTGTGTTGTGATGTCAGCAGTGTGTGTGACGCTGTGTGTGTGTAGTCCCATTGTGTTGTGATGTCAGCAGTGTGTGTGACGCTGTGTGTGTGTGTAGTCCCATTGTGTTGTGATGTCAGCAGTGTGTGTGACGCTGTGTGTGTGTATAGTCCCATTGTGTTGTGATGTCAGCAGTGTGTGTGACGCTGTGTGTGTGTATAGTCCCATTGTGTTGTGATGTCTGCAGTGTGTGTGACGCTGTGTGTGTGTGTGTAGTCCCGTTGTGTTGTGATGTCAGCAGTGTGTGTGACGCTGTGTGTGTATAGTCCCATTGTGATGTTGGTGTGACGCTGTGTGTGTAGTCACATTGTGTTGTGATGTCAGCAGTGTGTGTGACGCTGTGTGTGTGTATAGTCCCATTGTGATGTCGGTGTGACGCTGTGTGTGTAGTCACATTGTGTTGTGATGTCAGCAGTGTGTGTGACGCTGTGTGTGTAGTCCCGTTGTGTTGTGATGTCAGCAGTGTGTGTGACGCTGTGTGTGTGTAGTCCCATTGTGTTGTGATGTCAGCAGTGTGTGTGACGCGGTGTGTGTGTGTGTATAGTCCCATTGTGTTGTGATGTCAGCAGTGTGTGTGACGCTGTGTGTGTGTGTATAGTCCCATTGTGATGTCGGTGTGACGCTGTGTGTGTAGTCACATTGTGTTGTGATGTCAGCAGTGTGTGTGACGCTGTGTGTGTAGTCCCGTTGTGTTGTGATGTCAGCAGTGTGTGTGACGCTGTGTGTGTGTAGTCCCATTGTGTTGTGATGTCAGCAGTGTGTGTGACGCTGTGTGTGTGTGTGTAGTCCCATTGTGTTGTGATGTCAGCAGTGTGTGTGACGCTGTGTGTGTGTGTGTGTAGTCCCATTGTGTTGTGATGTCAGCAGTGTGTGTGACGCTGTGTGTGTGTAGTCCCATTGTGTTGTGATGTCAGCAGTGTGTGTGACGCTGTGCGTGTGTGTGTGTAGTCCCATTGTGTTGTGATGTCAGCAGTGTGTGTGACGCTGTGTGTGTGTAGTCCCATTGTGTTGTGATGTCAGCAGTGTGTGTGACGCTGTGTGTGTGTGTGTAGTCCCATTGTGTTGTGATGTCGGTGTGACTCTGTGTCGTCTCACCGTGTTGTGATGTCGGCAGTGGGTATGACGCTCTGCGTGTGTGACGCTCTGCGTGTGTGACGCTCTGCGTGTGTGACGCTCTGCGTGTGTGACGCTCCGCGTGTGTGACGCTCCGCGTGTGTGACGCTCCGCGTGTGTGACGCTCCGCGTGTGTGACGCTCCGCGTGTGTGACGCTCCGCGTGTGTGACGCTCCGCGTGTGTGACGCTCCGCGTGTGTGACGCTCCGCGTGTGTGACGCTCCGCGTGTGTGACGCTCCGCGTGTGTGACGCTCCGCGTGTGTGACGCTCCGCGTGTGTGACGCTCCGCGTGTGTGACGCTCCGCGTGTGTGACGCTCCGCGTGTGTGACGCTCCGCGTGTGTGACGCTCCGCGTGTGTGACGCTCCGCGTGTGTGACGCTCCGCGTGTGTGACGCTCCGCGTGTGTGACGCTCCGCGTGTGTGACGCTCCGCGTGTGTGACGCTCCGCGTGTGTGACGCTCCGCGTGTGTGACGCTCCGCGTGTGTGACGCTCCGCGTGTGTGACGCTCCGCGTGTGTGACGCTCCGCGTGTGTGACGCTCCGCGTGTGTGACGCTCCGCGTGTGTGACGCTCCGCGTGTGTGACGCCTCACCGTGTTGCAATGTCGGCAGTGGGTATGACGCTGTGTGTGTGTGACGCTGTGTGTGTGTGTGACGCTGTGTGTGCTGTGTGACGCTGTAGAGAGATGGAGCGAACTTTCTTGGCGGTGAAACCCGATGGAGTCCAGAGGGGACTGGTGGGCGAGATTGTTGGGCGCTTCGAGAAGAAGGGCTTCCACCTCGTGGCACTCAAGATGATCCACGTGAGGCTCTATCGCTCACTCAGAGACTCGCTCGCTCACTCAGAGACTCGCTCGCTCAGAGACTCGCTCGCTCAGAGACTCGCTCGCTCAGAGACTCGCTCGCTCAGAGACTCGCTCGCTCAGAGACTCGCTCGCTCAGAGACTCGCTCGCTCAGACTCGCTCGCTCAGAGACTCACTCGCTCGCTCAGAGACTCGCTCGCTCAGACTCGCTCGCTCAGAGACTCACTCGCTCGCTCAGAGACTCGCTCGCTCAGAGACTCGCTCGCTCAGAGACTCGCTCGCTCAGAGACTCGCTCGCTCAGAGACTCGCTCGCTCAGAGACTCGCTCGCTCAGAGACTCGCTCGCTCAGAGACTCGCTCGCTCAGAGACTCGCTCGCTCAGAGACTCGCTCGCTCAGAGACTCGCTCGCTCAGAGACTCGCTCGCTCAGAGACTCGCTCGCTCAGAGACTCGCTCGCTCAGAGACTCGCTCGCTCAGAGACTCGCTCGCTCAGAGACTCGCTCGCTCAGAGACTCGCTCGCTCAGAGACTCGCTCGCTCAGAGACTCGCTCGCTCAGAGACTCGCTCGCTCAGAGACTCGCTCGCTCAGAGACTCGCTCGCTCAGACTCGCTCGCTCAGAGACTCGCTCGCTCAGAGACTCGCTCGCTCAGAGACTCGCTCGGAGACTCGCTCGGAGGCTCGCTCGCTCGGAGGCTCGCTCGCTCGGAGGCTCGCTCGCTCGGAGGCTCGCTCGCTCGGAGGCTCGCTCGCTCGGAGGCTCGCTCGCTCGGAGGCTCGCTCGCTCGGAGGCTCGCTCGCTCGGAGGCTCGCTCGCTCGGAGGCTCGCTCGCTCGGAGGCTCGCTCGCTCGGAGGCTCGCTCGCTCGGAGGCTCGCTCGCTCGGAGGCTCGCTCGCTCGGAGGCTCGCTCGCTCGGAGGCTCGCTCGCTCGGAGGCTCGCTCGCTCGGAGGCTCGCTCGCTCGGAGGCTCGCTCGCTCGGAGGCTCGCTCGCTCGGAGGCTCGCTCGCTCGGAGGCTCGCTCGCTCGGAGGCTCGCTCGCTCGGAGGCTCGCTCGCTCGGAGGCTCGCTCGCTCGGAGGCTCGCTCGCTCGGAGGCTCGCTCGCTCGGAGGCTCGCTCGCTCGGAGGCTCGCTCGCTCGGAGGCTCGCTCGCTCGGAGGCTCGCTCGCTCGGAGGCTCGCTCGCTCGGAGGCTCGCTCGCTCGGAGGCTCGCTCGCTCGGAGGCTCGCTCGCTCGGAGGCTCGCTCGCTCGGAGGCTCGCTCGCTCGGAGGCTCGCTCGCTCGGAGGCTCGCTCGCTCGGAGGCTCGCTCGCTCGGAGGCTCGCTCGCTCGGAGGCTCGCTCGCTCGGAGGCTCGCTCGCTCGGAGGCTCGCTCGCTCGGAGGCTCGCTCGCTCGGAGGCTCGCTCGCTCGGAGGCTCGCTCGCTCGGAGGCTCGCTCGCTCGGAGGCTCGCTCGCTCGGAGGCTCGCTCGCTCGGAGGCTCGCTCGCTCGGAGGCTCGCTCGCTCGGAGGCTCGCTCGCTCGGAGGCTCGCTCGCTCGGAGGCTCGCTCGCTCGGAGGCTCGCTCGCTCGGAGGCTCGCTCGCTCGGAGGCTCGCTCGCTCGGAGGCTCGCTCGCTCGGAGGCTCGCTCGCTCGGAGGCTCGCTCGCTCGGAGGCTCGCTCGCTCGGAGGCTCGCTCGCTCGGAGGCTCGCTCGCTCGGAGGCTCGCTCGCTCGGAGGCTCGCTCGCTCGGAGGCTCGCTCGCTCGGAGGCTCGCTCGCTCGGAGGCTCGCTCGCTCGGAGGCTCGCTCGCTCGGAGGCTCGCTCGCTCGGAGGCTCGCTCGCTCGGAGGCTCGCTCGCTCGGAGGCTCGCTCGCTCGGAGGCTCGCTCGCTCGGAGGCTCGCTCGCTCGGAGGCTCGCTCGCTCGGAGGCTCGCTCGCTCGGAGGCTCGCTCGCTCGGAGGCTCGCTCGCTCGGAGGCTCGCTCGCTCGGAGGCTCGCTCGCTCGGAGGCTCGCTCGCTCGGAGGCTCGCTCGCTCGGAGGCTCGCTCGCTCGGAGGCTCGCTCGCTCGGAGGCTCGCTCGCTCGGAGGCTCGCTCGCTCGGAGGCTCGCTCGCTCGGAGGCTCGCTCGCTCGGAGGCTCGCTCGCTCGGAGGCTCGCTCGCTCGGAGGCTCGCTCGCTCGGAGGCTCGCTCGCTCGGAGGCTCGCTCGCTCGGAGGCTCGCTCGCTCGGAGGCTCGCTCGCTCGGAGGCTCGCTCGCTCGGAGGCTCGCTCGCTCGGAGGCTCGCTCGCTCGGAGGCTCGCTCGCTCGGAGGCTCGCTCGCTCGGAGGCTCGCTCGCTCGGAGGCTCGCTCGCTCGGAGGCTCGCTCGCTCGGAGGCTCACTCAGACTCACTCATCCACACTTACAGAGACCAACAGATCTATGAGACCACTTGTAGACCACACAAGGTAGTCAAAAATCTACACTGGGATAGAGACACACACACACACAGACTCCACCACATATACAGCAGCAGGTTTCGTCAGTGTCACGGGATCGAACCCACGAAGACCTCCTGCATACCAGGCGAGGTAGTCAACATCTCATCAGGGTCCGAGATTGAACCCACGACCTCCTGTAGGCCAGGCGAGGTAGTCAACATCTCATCAGGGTCCGATATTGAACCCACGACCTATAGACCAGGCGAGGTAGTCAACATCTCATCAGGGTCTGATATTGAACCCACGACCTCCTGTAGACCAGGCGAGGTGGTCAACATCTCATCAGGGTCCGAGATCGAACCCACGACCTCCTGTAGACCAGGCGAGGTAGTCAACATCTCCCAGGGTCTGGGATCGAACCCACGACCTCCTGTAGACCAGGCGAGGTGGTCAACATCTCATCGGGGTCCGAGATTGAACCCACGAGACCTCCTGTAGACCAGGCGAGGTAGTCAACTTATCCACTGGGAGAGAGACACACACAGACTCCACATATACAGCAGCGGCAGGCATCGTCAGGGTCTGGGATCGAACCCTGGCGGTGGCGGTGGTTGGTGGTGGTGTCTGTTGTTGTTGATGGTTGTTGTTGTTGACAGGCGTCACGTGAGCTGCTTCAGCAGCACTACATTGACCTGAAGGACCGCCCCTTCTACCCGGGCCTTGTGGAATACATGCACTCTGGGCCTGTCGTGGCCATGGTGAGTCGCTCGCCCGCACGCTCACCCGCTCATCCATCCACCCACTCATCCACCCATTCACTCATCCACCCATTCACTCACTTGCCCACTCACTCACTCGCCCATCCACTCACTCACTCGCCCATCCACTCACTCACTCACCCACTCACCCGCATGCTCACCGGCTCACTCACTCGCTCACCCACTCACCCACTCATCCATCCACCCACTCGCTCACTCACTCGCCCACTCACTCGCCCATCCACTCACTCACCCACTCACCCGCTCGCTCACTCGCTCACCCGCTTACCCACTCATCCATCCACTCACTCACCCATCCACTCACTCAACCACTCATCCATCCACTCACTCACTCACCCACTCGTCCATCCACTCATCCATCCACTCATCCATCCACTCACCCACTCACCCATCCACTCACTCGCCCATCCACTCACTCACTCGCCCACTCACCCATCCACTCATCCACCCACTCGCCCACCTACCAACTCACTCGCCCATCCACTCACTCGTCCATCCACTCACTCGTCCATCCACTCACTCGCCCATCCACTCACTCGCCCATCCACTCACTCACTCGCCCACTCACCCACCCACTCACTCACCCATCCATCCACTCACTCGCCCATCCACTCACTCGCCCATCCACTCACTCGCCCACTCACTCACTCGCCCACTCGCCCATCCACTCACTCGCCCATCCACTCACTCGCCCATCCAATCACTCGCCCATCCACTCACTCGCCCATCCACTCACTCACTCGCCCACTCACCCACCCACTCACTCGCCCATCCACTCACTCGCCCATCCACTCACTCGCCCATCCACTCACTCGCCCATCCACTCACTCGCCCATCCACTCACTCGCCCATCCACTCACTCGCCCATCCACTCACTCGCCCATCCACTCACTCGCCCATCCACTCACTCGCCCACCCACTCACTCGCCCACCCACTCACTCGCCCACCCACTCACTCGCCCACCCACTCACTCACCCACCCACTCGCCCACCCACTCGCCCACCCACTCGCCCACCCACCAACTCACTCACTGCAGTGCCACTCCATGCCCAGCAGGGGTCGCTCCACCCACGGGGTCCCTTCGTCAAGGTGAGGGTGGCCATGTTGGGGTCTCTCCCCTAGGTCCACTGGGCCTCAAATAAGTTTGCTGATGTGGTGGTGGTGGTGGTGTAGTGAACATCGTTAGCACTGGGGGAGAGACAAAGGCGGCCGGGCGTGGTGCTGGTAGCCACCCCCTCTGTGTGCCAGTAGCCTTCATAGGTGCTGCT